>NW_027461302.1:0-60078 GCF_030463565.1 Pelecanus crispus
CACTGCCAAACGTCCAGCCGGTTCTCCCACAGCAAAGGCGCCAGCACGCAGAGCTCCCGCTGCTCCTCACCTTCCTTTGTCAGCGCGTTCACAGCCAAACACACGACGGTGAACTGCACTCGCTTCTCCCCCAGGCACTTCCAATCCGCGTTGTCAAGCTCCCGCTCGCTTCTCGGCACAGCCCAGCTGCCAAAGGGCAAGCGTCCGCCGTGGCTTTGCCTGCGAAAGCGCTGGCAAGGCGAGGCGAAGACCCGCAAGAGCTCTCAGCCCGGAGAGCCATGTACGGCGTGGGAGAGAGCGCCGGACGCTTGCCGTTTGGGAGCTGCTCTGTGCCGAGAGCGAGCGTGAGCTTGAGAATGCCTGCGGATTGGGAGAGTGCTGGGAGGCAAGGCAAGGGCAGGTGCCCGGAGGGTGTTTGCCTGCGAAAGCGCTGGCAAGGCGAGGTGAGGATCCGCGAGAGCGCTCAGCCCTGACAGCTAGGGCACGGCGTGGGAGAAATCGCCGGACGCTTGCGCTTTGGGAGCCGGTCGTCTCTCCCACAGCTCTCTCCCAGCACGGTTAGGAGCTAAGCCAGCCCGGAGCGCCGCTCTGTGCCATCGGCGTGAGCCCGGCCCCCCGTACAACACAGCTCCGCCGAGCCAGTTCTCCCACAGCAAAGGGGCCCGCACGCGGAGCTGCCCTTCCTTCCTCGCCTTCCCTGGCCAGCACTCGGACAGCGAAGCGCACGGCGGTGACTGCACCTGCCTCGCCTCCAGGCGCTCTGGGGTACACACCCCTTCAAGCTCACTCTCGCTCTCGGCACAGGGCAGCTGCCAGAAGCGCAAACGCGCAGCCGTGCCTCCCACACCACAGCTCTCAGGGCTTAAGCGCTCCTTGTGCCCCTCCCCTCCCGTTGCCACCGTTCTCACGGCCAAAACCACGCGGGCGCTCCGTGCTTGCCCACCTCCTGCTAGCCGTACCGACCCTCTGTCTCCCTGTCGCCATTGGCAGAGAGCCCTGCTCCGACACTGCCAAACGTCCAGCCGGTTCTCCCACAGCAAAGGCGCCAGCACGCAGAGCTCCCGCTGCTCCTCACCTTCCTTTGTCAGCGCGTTCACAGCCAAACACACGACGGTGAACTGCACTCGCTTCTCCCCCAGGCACTTCCCAATCCGCGTTGTCAAGCTCCCGCTCGCTTCTCGGCACAGCCCAGCTGCCAAAGGGCAAGCGTCCGCCGTGGCTTTGCCTGCGAAAGCGCTGGCAAGGCGAGGCGAAGACCCGCAAGAGCTCTCAGCCCGGAGAGCCATGTACGGCGTGGGAGAGAGCGCCGGACGCTTGCCGTTTGGGAGCTGCTCTGTGCCGAGAGCGAGCGTGAGCTTGAGAATGCCTGCGGATTGGGAGAGTGCTGGGAGGCAAGGCAAGGGCAGGTGCCCGGAGGGTGTTTGCCTGCGGAAAGCGCTGGCAAGGCGAGGTGAGGATCCGCGAGAGCGCTCAGCCCTGACAGCTAGGGCACGGCGTGGGAGAAATCGCCGGACGCTTGCGCTTTGGGAGCCGGTCGTCTCTCCCACAGCTCTCTCCCAGCACGGTTAGGAGCTAAGCCAGCCCGGAGCGCCGCTCTGTGCCATCGGCGTGAGCCCGGCCCCCCGTACAACACAGCTCCGCCGAGCCAGTTCTCCCACAGCAAAGGGGCCCGCACGCGGAGCTGCCCTTCCTTCCTCGCCTTCCCTGGCCAGCACTCGGACAGCGAAGCGCACGGCGGTGAACTGCACCTGCCTCGCCTCCAGGCGCTCTGGGGTACACACCCCTTCAAGCTCACTCTCGCTCTCGGCACAGGGCAGCTGCCAGAAGCGCAAACGCGCAGCCGTGCCTCCCACACCACAGCTCTCAGGGCTTAAGCGCTCCTTGTGCCCCTCCCCTCCCGTTGCCACCGTTCTCACGGCCAAAACCACGCGGGCGCTCCGTGCTTGCCCACCTCCTGCTAGCCGTACCGACCCTCTGTCTCCCTGTCGCCATTGGCAGAGAGCCCTGCTCCGACACTGCCAAACGTCCAGCCGGTTCTCCCACAGCAAAGGCGCCAGCACGCAGAGCTCCCGCTGCTCCTCACCTTCCTTTGTCAGCGCGTTCACAGCCAAACACACGACGGTGAACTGCACTCGCTTCTCCCCCAGGCACTTCCCAATCCGCGTTGTCAAGCTCCCGCTCGCTTCTCGGCACAGCCCAGCTGCCAAAGGGCAAGCGTCCGCCGTGGCTTTGCCTGCGAAAGCGCTGGCAAGGCGAGGCGAAGACCCGCAAGAGCTCTCAGCCCGGAGAGCCATGTACGGCGTGGGAGAGAGCGCCGGACGCTTGCCGTTTGGGAGCTGCTCTGTGCCGAGAGCGAGCGTGAGCTTGAGAATGCCTGCGGATTGGGAGAGTGCTGGGAGGCAAGGCAAGGGCAGGTGCCCGGAGGGTGTTTGCCTGCGAAAGCGCTGGCAAGGCGAGGTGAGGATCCGCGAGAGCGCTCAGCCCTGACAGCTAGGGCACGGCGTGGGAGAAATCGCCGGACGCTTGCGCTTTGGGAGCCGGTCGTCTCTCCCACAGCTCTCTCCCAGCACGGTTAGGAGCTAAGCCAGCCCGGAGCGCCGCTCTGTGCCATCGGCGTGAGCCCGGCCCCCCGTACAACACAGCTCCGCCGAGCCAGTTCTCCCACAGCAAAGGGGCCCGCACGCGGAGCTGCCCTTCCTTCCTCGCCTTCCCTGGCCAGCACTCGGACAGCGAAGCGCACGGCGGTGAACTGCACCTGCCTCGCCTCCAGGCGCTCTGGGGTACACACCCCTTCAAGCTCACTCTCGCTCTCGGCACAGGGCAGCTGCCAGAAGCGCAAACGCGCAGCCGTGCCTCCCACACCACAGCTCTCAGGGCTTAAGCGCTCCTTGTGCCCCTCCCCTCCCGTTGCCACCGTTCTCACGGCCAAAACCACGCGGGCGCTCCGTGCTTGCCCACCTCCTGCTAGCCGTACCGACCCTCTGTCTCCCTGTCGCCATTGGCAGAGAGCCCTGCTCCGACACTGCCAAACGTCCAGCCGGTTCTCCCACAGCAAAGGCGCCAGCACGCAGAGCTCCCGCTGCTCCTCACCTTCCTTTGTCAGCGCGTTCACAGCCAAACACACGACGGTGAACTGCACTCGCTTCTCCCCCAGGCACTTCCCAATCCGCGTTGTCAAGCTCCCGCTCGCTTCTCGGCACAGCCCAGCTGCCAAAGGGCAAGCGTCCGCCGTGGCTTTGCCTGCGAAAGCGCTGGCAAGGCGAGGCGAAGACCCGCAAGAGCTCTCAGCCCGGAGAGCCATGTACGGCGTGGGAGAGAGCGCCGGACGCTTGCCGTTTGGGAGCTGCTCTGTGCCGAGAGCGAGCGTGAGCTTGAGAATGCCTGCGGATTGGGAGAGTGCTGGGAGGCAAGGCAAGGGCAGGTGCCCGGAGGGTGTTTGCCTGCGAAAGCGCTGGCAAGGCGAGGTGAGGATCCGCGAGAGCGCTCAGCCCTGACAGCTAGGGCACGGCGTGGGAGAAATCGCCGGACGCTTGCGCTTTGGGAGCCGGTCGTCTCTCCCACAGCTCTCTCCCAGCACGGTTAGGAGCTAAGCCAGCCCGGAGCGCCGCTCTGTGCCATCGGCGTGAGCCCGGCCCCCCGTACAACACAGCTCCGCCGAGCCAGTTCTCCCACAGCAAAGGGGCCCGCACGCGGAGCTGCCCTTCCTTCCTCGCCTTCCCTGGCCAGCACTCGGACAGCGAAGCGCACGGCGGTGAACTGCACCTGCCTCGCCTCCAGGCGCTCTGGGGTACACACCCCTTCAAGCTCACTCTCGCTCTCGGCACAGGGCAGCTGCCAGAAGCGCAAACGCGCAGCCGTGCCTCCCACACCACAGCTCTCAGGGCTTAAGCGCTCCTTGTGCCCCTCCCCTCCCGTTGCCACCGTTCTCACGGCCAAAACCACGCGGGCGCTCCGTGCTTGCCCACCTCCTGCTAGCCGTACCGACCCTCTGTCTCCCTGTCGCCATTGGCAGAGAGCCCTGCTCCGACACTGCCAAACGTCCAGCCGGTTCTCCCACAGCAAAGGCGCCAGCACGCAGAGCTCCCGCTGCTCCTCACCTTCCTTTGTCAGCGCGTTCACAGCCAAACACACGACGGTGAACTGCACTCGCTTCTCCCCCAGGCACTTCCCAATCCGCGTTGTCAAGCTCCCGCTCGCTTCTCGGCACAGCCCAGCTGCCAAAGGGCAAGCGTCCGCCGTGGCTTTGCCTGCGAAAGCGCTGGCAAGGCGAGGCGAAGACCCGCAAGAGCTCTCAGCCCGGAGAGCCATGTACGGCGTGGGAGAGAGCGCCGGACGCTTGCCGTTTGGGAGCTGCTCTGTGCCGAGAGCGAGCGTGAGCTTGAGAATGCCTGCGGATTGGGAGAGTGCTGGGAGGCAAGGCAAGGGCAGGTGCCCGGAGGGTGTTTGCCTGCGAAAGCGCTGGCAAGGCGAGGTGAGGATCCGCGAGAGCGCTCAGCCCTGACAGCTAGGGCACGGCGTGGGAGAAATCGCCGGACGCTTGCGCTTTGGGAGCCGGTCGTCTCTCCCACAGCTCTCTCCCAGCACGGTTAGGAGCTAAGCCAGCCCGGAGCGCCGCTCTGTGCCATCGGCGTGAGCCCGGCCCCCCGTACAACACAGCTCCGCCGAGCCAGTTCTCCCACAGCAAAGGGGCCCGCACGCGGAGCTGCCCTTCCTTCCTCGCCTTCCCTGGCCAGCACTCGGACAGCGAAGCGCACGGCGGTGAACTGCACCTGCCTCGCCTCCAGGCGCTCTGGGGTACACACCCCTTCAAGCTCACTCTCGCTCTCGGCACAGGGCAGCTGCCAGAAGCGCAAACGCGCAGCCGTGCCTCCCACACCACAGCTCTCAGGGCTTAAGCGCTCCTTGTGCCCCTCCCCTCCCGTTGCCACCGTTCTCACGGCCAAAACCACGCGGGCGCTCCCTGCTTGCCCACCTCCTGCTAGCCGTACCGACCCTCTGTCTCCCTGTCGCCATTGGCAGAGAGCCCTGCTCCGACACTGCCAAACGTCCAGCCGGTTCTCCCACAGCAAAGGCGCCAGCACGCAGAGCTCCCGCTGCTCCTCACCTTCCTTTGTCAGCGCGTTCACAGCCAAACACACGACGGTGAACTGCACTCGCTTCTCCCCCAGGCACTTCCCAATCCGCGTTGTCAAGCTCCCGCTCGCTTCTCGGCACAGCCCAGCTGCCAAAGGGCAAGCGTCCGCCGTGGCTTTGCCTGCGAAAGCGCTGGCAAGGCGAGGCGAAGACCCGCAAGAGCTCTCAGCCCGGAGAGCCATGTACGGCGTGGGAGAGAGCGCCGGACGCTTGCCGTTTGGGAGCTGCTCTGTGCCGAGAGCGAGCGTGAGCTTGAGAATGCCTGCGGATTGGGAGAGTGCTGGGAGGCAAGGCAAGGGCAGGTGCCCGGAGGGTGTTTGCCTGCGAAAGCGCTGGCAAGGCGAGGTGAGGATCCGCGAGAGCGCTCAGCCCTGACAGCTAGGGCACGGCGTGGGAGAAATCGCCGGACGCTTGCGCTTTGGGAGCCGGTCGTCTCTCCCACAGCTCTCTCCCAGCACGGTTAGGAGCTAAGCCAGCCCGGAGCGCCGCTCTGTGCCATCGGCGTGAGCCCGGCCCCCCGTACAACACAGCTCCGCCGAGCCAGTTCTCCCACAGCAAAGGGGCCCGCACGCGGAGCTGCCCTTCCTTCCTCGCCTTCCCTGGCCAGCACTCGGACAGCGAAGCGCACGGCGGTGAACTGCACCTGCCTCGCCTCCAGGCGCTCTGGGGTACACACCCCTTCAAGCTCACTCTCGCTCTCGGCACAGGGCAGCTGCCAGAAGCGCAAACGCGCAGCCGTGCCTCCCACACCACAGCTCTCAGGGCTTAAGCGCTCCTTGTGCCCCTCCCCTCCCGTTGCCACCGTTCTCACGGCCAAAACCACGCGGGCGCTCCGTGCTTGCCCACCTCCTGCTAGCCGTACCGACCCTCTGTCTCCCTGTCGCCATTGGCAGAGAGCCCTGCTCCGACACTGCCAAACGTCCAGCCGGTTCTCCCACAGCAAAGGCGCCAGCACGCAGAGCTCCCGCTGCTCCTCACCTTCCTTTGTCAGCGCGTTCACAGCCAAACACACGACGGTGAACTGCACTCGCTTCTCCCCCAGGCACTTCCCAATCCGCGTTGTCAAGCTCCCGCTCGCTTCTCGGCACAGCCCAGCTGCCAAAGGGCAAGCGTCCGCCGTGGCTTTGCCTGCGAAAGCGCTGGCAAGGCGAGGCGAAGACCCGCAAGAGCTCTCAGCCCGGAGAGCCATGTACGGCGTGGGAGAGAGCGCCGGACGCTTGCCGTTTGGGAGCTGCTCTGTGCCGAGAGCGAGCGTGAGCTTGAGAATGCCTGCGGATTGGGAGAGTGCTGGGAGGCAAGGCAAGGGCAGGTGCCCGGAGGGTGTTTGCCTGCGAAAGCGCTGGCAAGGCGAGGTGAGGATCCGCGAGAGCGCTCAGCCCTGACAGCTAGGGCACGGCGTGGGAGAAATCGCCGGACGCTTGCGCTTTGGGAGCCGGTCGTCTCTCCCACAGCTCTCTCCCAGCACGGTTAGGAGCTAAGCCAGCCCGGAGCGCCGCTCTGTGCCATCGGCGTGAGCCCGGCCCCCCGTACAACACAGCTCCGCCGAGCCAGTTCTCCCACAGCAAAGGGGCCCGCACGCGGAGCTGCCCTTCCTTCCTCGCCTTCCCTGGCCAGCACTCGGACAGCGAAGCGCACGGCGGTGAACTGCACCTGCCTCGCCTCCAGGCGCTCTGGGGTACACACCCCTTCAAGCTCACTCTCGCTCTCGGCACAGGGCAGCTGCCAGAAGCGCAAACGCGCAGCCGTGCCTCCCACACCACAGCTCTCAGGGCTTAAGCGCTCCTTGTGCCCCTCCCCTCCCGTTGCCACCGTTCTCACGGCCAAAACCACGCGGGCGCTCCGTGCTTGCCCACCTCCTGCTAGCCGTACCGACCCTCTGTCTCCCTGTCGCCATTGGCAGAGAGCCCTGCTCCGACACTGCCAAACGTCCAGCCGGTTCTCCCACAGCAAAGGCGCCAGCACGCAGAGCTCCCGCTGCTCCTCACCTTCCTTTGTCAGCGCGTTCACAGCCAAACACACGACGGTGAACTGCACTCGCTTCTCCCCCAGGCACTTCCCAATCCGCGTTGTCAAGCTCCCGCTCGCTTCTCGGCACAGCCCAGCTGCCAAAGGGCAAGCGTCCGCCGTGGCTTTGCCTGCGAAAGCGCTGGCAAGGCGAGGCGAAGACCCGCAAGAGCTCTCAGCCCGGAGAGCCATGTACGGCGTGGGAGAGAGCGCCGGACGCTTGCCGTTTGGGAGCTGCTCTGTGCCGAGAGCGAGCGTGAGCTTGAGAATGCCTGCGGATTGGGAGAGTGCTGGGAGGCAAGGCAAGGGCAGGTGCCCGGAGGGTGTTTGCCTGCGAAAGCGCTGGCAAGGCGAGGTGAGGATCCGCGAGAGCGCTCAGCCCTGACAGCTAGGGCACGGCGTGGGAGAAATCGCCGGACGCTTGCGCTTTGGGAGCCGGTCGTCTCTCCCACAGCTCTCTCCCAGCACGGTTAGGAGCTAAGCCAGCCCGGAGCGCCGCTCTGTGCCATCGGCGTGAGCCCGGCCCCCCGTACAACACAGCTCCGCCGAGCCAGTTCTCCCACAGCAAAGGGGCCCGCACGCGGAGCTGCCCTTCCTTCCTCGCCTTCCCTGGCCAGCACTCGGACAGCGAAGCGCACGGCGGTGAACTGCACCTGCCTCGCCTCCAGGCGCTCTGGGGTACACACCCCTTCAAGCTCACTCTCGCTCTCGGCACAGGGCAGCTGCCAGAAGCGCAAACGCGCAGCCGTGCCTCCCACACCACAGCTCTCAGGGCTTAAGCGCTCCTTGTGCCCCTCCCCTCCCGTTGCCACCGTTCTCACGGCCAAAACCACGCGGGCGCTCCCTGCTTGCCCACCTCCTGCTAGCCGTACCGACCCTCTGTCTCCCTGTCGCCATTGGCAGAGAGCCCTGCTCCGACACTGCCAAACGTCCAGCCGGTTCTCCCACAGCAAAGGCGCCAGCACGCAGAGCTCCCGCTGCTCCTCACCTTCCTTTGTCAGCGCGTTCACAGCCAAACACACGACGGTGAACTGCACTCGCTTCTCCCCCAGGCACTTCCCAATCCGCGTTGTCAAGCTCCCGCTCGCTTCTCGGCACAGCCCAGCTGCCAAAGGGCAAGCGTCCGCCGTGGCTTTGCCTGCGAAAGCGCTGGCAAGGCGAGGCGAAGACCCGCAAGAGCTCTCAGCCCGGAGAGCCATGTACGGCGTGGGAGAGAGCGCCGGACGCTTGCCGTTTGGGAGCTGCTCTGTGCCGAGAGCGAGCGTGAGCTTGAGAATGCCTGCGGATTGGGAGAGTGCTGGGAGGCAAGGCAAGGGCAGGTGCCCGGAGGGTGTTTGCCTGCGAAAGCGCTGGCAAGGCGAGGTGAGGATCCGCGAGAGCGCTCAGCCCTGACAGCTAGGGCACGGCGTGGGAGAAATCGCCGGACGCTTGCGCTTTGGGAGCCGGTCGTCTCTCCCACAGCTCTCTCCCAGCACGGTTAGGAGCTAAGCCAGCCCGGAGCGCCGCTCTGTGCCATCGGCGTGAGCCCGGCCCCCCGTACAACACAGCTCCGCCGAGCCAGTTCTCCCACAGCAAAGGGGCCCGCACGCGGAGCTGCCCTTCCTTCCTCGCCTTCCCTGGCCAGCACTCGGACAGCGAAGCGCACGGCGGTGAACTGCACCTGCCTCGCCTCCAGGCGCTCTGGGGTACACACCCCTTCAAGCTCACTCTCGCTCTCGGCACAGGGCAGCTGCCAGAAGCGCAAACGCGCAGCCGTGCCTCCCACACCACAGCTCTCAGGGCTTAAGCGCTCCTTGTGCCCCTCCCCTCCCGTTGCCACCGTTCTCACGGCCAAAACCACGCGGGCGCTCCGTGCTTGCCCACCTCCTGCTAGCCGTACCGACCCTCTGTCTCCCTGTCGCCATTGGCAGAGAGCCCTGCTCCGACACTGCCAAACGTCCAGCCGGTTCTCCCACAGCAAAGGCGCCAGCACGCAGAGCTCCCGCTGCTCCTCACCTTCCTTTGTCAGCGCGTTCACAGCCAAACACACGACGGTGAACTGCACTCGCTTCTCCCCCAGGCACTTCCCAATCCGCGTTGTCAAGCTCCCGCTCGCTTCTCGGCACAGCCCAGCTGCCAAAGGGCAAGCGTCCGCCGTGGCTTTGCCTGCGAAAGCGCTGGCAAGGCGAGGCGAAGACCCGCAAGAGCTCTCAGCCCGGAGAGCCATGTACGGCGTGGGAGAGAGCGCCGGACGCTTGCCGTTTGGGAGCTGCTCTGTGCCGAGAGCGAGCGTGAGCTTGAGAATGCCTGCGGATTGGGAGAGTGCTGGGAGGCAAGGCAAGGGCAGGTGCCCGGAGGGTGTTTGCCTGCGAAAGCGCTGGCAAGGCGAGGTGAGGATCCGCGAGAGCGCTCAGCCCTGACAGCTAGGGCACGGCGTGGGAGAAATCGCCGGACGCTTGCGCTTTGGGAGCCGGTCGTCTCTCCCACAGCTCTCTCCCAGCACGGTTAGGAGCTAAGCCAGCCCGGAGCGCCGCTCTGTGCCATCGGCGTGAGCCCGGCCCCCCGTACAACACAGCTCCGCCGAGCCAGTTCTCCCACAGCAAAGGGGCCCGCACGCGGAGCTGCCCTTCCTTCCTCGCCTTCCCTGGCCAGCACTCGGACAGCGAAGCGCACGGCGGTGAACTGCACCTGCCTCGCCTCCAGGCGCTCTGGGGTACACACCCCTTCAAGCTCACTCTCGCTCTCGGCACAGGGCAGCTGCCAGAAGCGCAAACGCGCAGCCGTGCCTCCCACACCACAGCTCTCAGGGCTTAAGCGCTCCTTGTGCCCCTCCCCTCCCGTTGCCACCGTTCTCACGGCCAAAACCACGCGGGCGCTCCCTGCTTGCCCACCTCCTGCTAGCCGTACCGACCCTCTGTCTCCCTGTCGCCATTGGCAGAGAGCCCTGCTCCGACACTGCCAAACGTCCAGCCGGTTCTCCCACAGCAAAGGCGCCAGCACGCAGAGCTCCCGCTGCTCCTCACCTTCCTTTGTCAGCGCGTTCACAGCCAAACACACGACGGTGAACTGCACTCGCTTCTCCCCCAGGCACTTCCCAATCCGCGTTGTCAAGCTCCCGCTCGCTTCTCGGCACAGCCCAGCTGCCAAAGGGCAAGCGTCCGCCGTGGCTTTGCCTGCGAAAGCGCTGGCAAGGCGAGGCGAAGACCCGCAAGAGCTCTCAGCCCGGAGAGCCATGTACGGCGTGGGAGAGAGCGCCGGACGCTTGCCGTTTGGGAGCTGCTCTGTGCCGAGAGCGAGCGTGAGCTTGAGAATGCCTGCGGATTGGGAGAGTGCTGGGAGGCAAGGCAAGGGCAGGTGCCCGGAGGGTGTTTGCCTGCGAAAGCGCTGGCAAGGCGAGGTGAGGATCCGCGAGAGCGCTCAGCCCTGACAGCTAGGGCACGGCGTGGGAGAAATCGCCGGACGCTTGCGCTTTGGGAGCCGGTCGTCTCTCCCACAGCTCTCTCCCAGCACGGTTAGGAGCTAAGCCAGCCCGGAGCGCCGCTCTGTGCCATCGGCGTGAGCCCGGCCCCCCGTACAACACAGCTCCGCCGAGCCAGTTCTCCCACAGCAAAGGGGCCCGCACGCGGAGCTGCCCTTCCTTCCTCGCCTTCCCTGGCCAGCACTCGGACAGCGAAGCGCACGGCGGTGAACTGCACCTGCCTCGCCTCCAGGCGCTCTGGGGTACACACCCCTTCAAGCTCACTCTCGCTCTCGGCACAGGGCAGCTGCCAGAAGCGCAAACGCGCAGCCGTGCCTCCCACACCACAGCTCTCAGGGCTTAAGCGCTCCTTGTGCCCCTCCCCTCCCGTTGCCACCGTTCTCACGGCCAAAACCACGCGGGCGCTCCGTGCTTGCCCACCTCCTGCTAGCCGTACCGACCCTCTGTCTCCCTGTCGCCATTGGCAGAGAGCCCTGCTCCGACACTGCCAAACGTCCAGCCGGTTCTCCCACAGCAAAGGCGCCAGCACGCAGAGCTCCCGCTGCTCCTCACCTTCCTTTGTCAGCGCGTTCACAGCCAAACACACGACGGTGAACTGCACTCGCTTCTCCCCCAGGCACTTCCCAATCCGCGTTGTCAAGCTCCCGCTCGCTTCTCGGCACAGCCCAGCTGCCAAAGGGCAAGCGTCCGCCGTGGCTTTGCCTGCGAAAGCGCTGGCAAGGCGAGGCGAAGACCCGCAAGAGCTCTCAGCCCGGAGAGCCATGTACGGCGTGGGAGAGAGCGCCGGACGCTTGCCGTTTGGGAGCTGCTCTGTGCCGAGAGCGAGCGTGAGCTTGAGAATGCCTGCGGATTGGGAGAGTGCTGGGAGGCAAGGCAAGGGCAGGTGCCCGGAGGGTGTTTGCCTGCGAAAGCGCTGGCAAGGCGAGGTGAGGATCCGCGAGAGCGCTCAGCCCTGACAGCTAGGGCACGGCGTGGGAGAAATCGCCGGACGCTTGCGCTTTGGGAGCCGGTCGTCTCTCCCACAGCTCTCTCCCAGCACGGTTAGGAGCTAAGCCAGCCCGGAGCGCCGCTCTGTGCCATCGGCGTGAGCCCGGCCCCCCGTACAACACAGCTCCGCCGAGCCAGTTCTCCCACAGCAAATGTGAAAGCCCTGACTTGCTCTTGGGTTTTCCTTGCCAATTCATTGACAGCGAAATACACGCTGGCACTTAGGGCTTGCCCAACGCCTAGAAGCGGCAGCACTCTGTCTCACTGTCACCACTGGCAGAGCCCTGCTCCGACACTGCAACCGTCCAGCTATTTCTCCCACAGCCAAGGTTCCGGCACGCAAAGCCCTCGCTCTTCCTCACCTTCCTTTGCCAGCGCTTTCACAACGATGCACACACACAAACAATGGTGAACTGCACTTGCCTTTCCTCCACGCGCTCCCGATACACATTCTCGAGCTCAGACACTCTCTCTGTCTCGGCGGAGACCGGCTGCTCAAGTGCAAACCTCCGGCAAGTTCTCCACCCGCGGAATTCTAAAGCCTTAGTGCTGTGAAAGCTTTGGCACGGGAAGGTGAGGAGAAGCAAGAGCTTTCAGTTCTGGCACCTGTGGTGCGGGCGGAATCACTGAACGTTTCCGGTGTGGGAGCAGGCCTCGGTGACAATGCGAAGATTGCCAGCGAGTGTGGGCACAGTTAGGAAATAAGCAAGCACGTAGCACCACCGTGTGTTCAGCTGTGAAACAACACACAAGGGAAGGTGAGGCGCAGCAAGGCCTTTCCGTGCCGGCCCCTTTGCTGTGGGACAAGTGGCTGGGCGTTTGCAGTGTCGGAGCAGGGCTCTGCCGATCGTGACAATGAGACAGAGTGTGGGCAGTGTTAGGAGCTGGGCAAGCACGCCGCTCCAGTGTGTGTTTGGCTGTGGAAGCGGCGGTGAGGGAAGGTGAGGAGGAGCAGCAGCTTTTTTCCGTGCTGTCCCCTTTGCTGCGGGAGAAATCCCTGGACGTTTGCGCTTCGGGAGCTGGTCTGTGCCGTAAGTAAGAGTGAGCTTGGGAAAAGATCTTCAGAGCGCTGGGAGTCAAGGCAAGTGCAGTTCACCATTGTGTTTCGCTGTGAAAGCGCTGGCAAGGGACGAGGAGCAATGAGAGCTTGCCGTGCTGCCACCACAGTGAGAGGGAGTGTGGGCACTGTCAGGAAATAAGCAAGCACGGAGGGCCGCTGTGTGTTTGGCTGTGAAACAACATACGAGAGAAGGTGAGGAGCAGCAAGGGCTTTCCGTGCCAACCCCTTTGCTGTGGGACAAATGGCTGGACGTTTGCAGTGTCGGAGCGGGGCTCTGCCGATCGCACTCAGCGGCGCTCCGTTCTTGCTTAACTCCGAACACTGCCAACACTCTCTCTCGCTGTCGCGATCAGCATCTTCCTCAGGATGGCCACAGGTCTACTTATTATTACAAACTTTGAGGAGTTCTCCCACACCAGTGGAGGACGGGCTTGACGCTGATGCTGTTCCTCACCTTCCCTTGGCTGAGTATGCTCCGCGCCACAGAGTGTGGAGCTCTCGCATTTCTTTACCTCCATCAGGCACTAAAAATGTTTCTCTTTCTCTCCCCGCTCTACCTACTCTGAGCTGTAGAGAACTACTGAAATGTTGCAAACCTTGAGGGATTTCTCCCACACCATAGGAGTAAGGGCTTAACGCTGTTGCAGGTCCTCACCTTGCCTTGGCTGAGCTTTCACAGACCCACAAACACTGGCACTCTGCCATGGTCTTAGCACTTAGAGAGTACCAACACTCTCTGTATTCCTCTCAGAATCGGCACAGGCCTGTTGAAATATTACAAACCCTGAGGAATTTCTCCCACACCATAGGTATAAGGGCCTAATGCTCTTGCTGGTCCTCACCTTGCCTTGGCCTACCTTTCACAACTGCACGAAAGGTGGGGCTCTGCCATGCCCTAACATTCTATATGGTTCGAGAGTCTCTCTCTCTCAGCATCGGCGTAGCCCTACTGAAATATTGCCAACATTGAGGGATTTCTCCCACAACAAATGTGGAAGGGCCTAATGCTGATGCTGGTCCTCCCCTTCCCTTGGCTGAGCTTGCACAACCTCACAAACACTAGGGCTCTCTACATTGCTTTACCTGCTACGGGGTCCCCAATCTCTCTCTCTCTCTTTCCCCGCCCTAGCCGCTCCGAGCTGCAGAGAACTATTGAAATCTTGCAAACGCTGAGAGGGATTTCTCCCACACGATATGTTTAAAGGAATAATGCTGTTGCAGGTCCTCACCTTGCCTTCACTGAGCTTTCAGAACCCCACAAACATTGGGGCTCTGCCATTGCCTTACCTCTTATAGGGTCCCAACACTCTCTGTATTTCACTGAGGATCAGCACAGCCCTACTGAAATATTGCAAACATTGAGGGATTTCTCCCACACCAGAGGAGGAAGGGCTTATGTTCTTGCTGGTCCTAACCTTCCCCTGGCCTAGCATTCACTCCTGTACAAAAAGTCGAGCTCTGCCATGGCCTAAACTTATATATGGTCCCAACACTCCCTCTTTCGTGGTCGGCACAGGCGTGAAATATGGCAAGCGTTGACGGATTTCTCCCACACCAGAGGAAGAAGGCCTTAGTGATGTTGCAGGTCCTCACCTTCCCATGGCTGAGCTTTCACAGCCCCACACACACTGGCGCTCTGCAATTGCCTTACATTCTACACGGTCCCAAAGGCCTCTCTGTTGCGCTCTCACCCTAGAACTGCAGACCCATATTGATATATAAAAAATGTTGAGGGATTTCTCCAAAACCATAAGTCTAAGGGTTCATGTTGTTGCAGTTCTTCACCGTGCTCTGACTGAGCATTCACAGCCCCACAGACACTGGGGCTTTGCCATTGCCTTGCCTCTTATGTGGTAATGTTTGTAATATTTCAACAGGCCTGTGCTGATCCTGAGAGAAATAAAGAGAGCGAGCGTGTTGGGACCCTCTAAGAGCTAAGGCAGTGGCAGAGCCCCAGTGTTAGTGGGGCTGTGAAAGCTCAGCCAAGGCAAGGTGAGGACCTGCAACAGCATTAAGCCCTTCCTCCTCTAGTGTGGGAGAAATCTCTCAACATTTGTAATATTTCGGCAGGCCTGTGCCTACCTTGGAGAGAGAGAGACAGAGTTGGGACCGTACGGAGGCAAGGCAATGGCAGAGCCCCCGTGTTTGTGGGGCTGTGAATGCTCAGCCAAGGGAAGGTGAAGACCTGCAACAGCATTAACCCTTACTCCTATGGTGTGGGAGAAACCCCTCAACGTTTGCGTTATTACACGCCTGTGCCGATCATGAAAGAATCATAGAATCATAGAATCGTTCAGGTTGGAAAAGACCTTTAAGATCACCCGGTCCAACCATTAACCTACACTACCAAGTCCACACTAAACCAATCAAGGGTAGACTAGACTAAACCATGTCCCAAAGTGCCACATCTACCCGTTTTTTGAACACGTCCAGGGATGGTGACTCCACCACCTCTCTGGGCAGCCTGTTCCAATGCTTGACTACCCTTTCCGTGAAGAAAGTTTTCCTCATTTCCGACCTAAACCTCCCCTGGCACAGCTTGAGCCCATTTCCTCTCGTTCTATCGCTAACTACTTGGGAGGAGAGACCAACACCCACCTCACTACAACCTCCTTTCAGGTAGTTGTAGAGAGCGATAAGGTCTCCCCTCAGCCTCCTCTTCTCCAGGCTAAACAATCACTCAGCCGCTCCTCATAAGGCCTGTGCTCCAGACCCTTTACCAGCTTTGTTGCCCTTTTCTGAACACACTCCAGCACCTCAGTGTCTTTCTTGCACTGAGGGGCCCAAAACTGGGCACAGTATTCCAGGTGCGGCCTCACCAGCGCCGAGTACAGGGGAACAATCACCTCCCTGCTCCTGCTGGCCCCACTATTCCTGATACAAGCCAGGATGCTGTTGGCCTTCTTGGCCGCCTGGGCACAACTGCTGGCTCATGTTCAGCCGACTGTCTACCAACACCCCCAGGTCCTTCTCCGCCAGGCAGCTTTCCAGCCACTCTTCCCCAAGCCTGTAGCGCTGCATGGGGTTGTTGTGACCGAAGTGTAGGACCCGACACTTGGCCTTGTTAAACCTCATACAGTTGGCCTCGGCCCATTGGTCCAGCCTGTCCAGGTCCCTCTGCAGGGCCATCCTACCCTCCAGGAGATCGACACTCCCACCCAGTGTGGTGTCATCTGCAAACTTACTGAGGGTGCACTCAATCCCCTCATCCAGATCATCGATAAAGATATTAAACAAGGCTGGCCCCAAAACAGAGCCCTGGGGAACACCGCTCGTGACCGGCTGCCAACTGGACTTAACTCCATCTACAACTACTCTCTGGGCTCGGCCACCCAACCAGTTTTTTACCCGGCAAAGACTACTCCCGTCCAAGCCATGAGCTGCCAGCTTCCCAAGGAGAATATTGTGCGAGACGGTGTCAAAAGCTTTGCTAAAGTCCAGGGAAATGACATCCACAGCCTTTCCATCATCTACCAGGCGGGTCACCAGGTCATAAAAGGAGATCAGCTTGGTCAAGCAGGACCTGCCTTTCACGAACCCATGCTGGCTGGGCCTGATCCCCTGGTTGACCTGCACTTGCCTGTTGAGTTCACTCAAGATGAACCGCTCCATAATCTTCCCCGGCACCGAGGTCAGGCTGACAGGCCTGTAGTTCCCCGGGTCCTCCTTCCGGCCCTTTTTGTAGATGGGCGTCACGTTGGCAAACCTCCGGTCATCAGGGATCTCCCCTGTTACTGCTGATAGATAGGACTGCTGATAGATGATGGAAAGTGGCTTGGCAAGCTCCTCTGCCAGCTCCCTTCGGGACTCTCCGGTGGATCCCATCTGGCCCCATAGACTTGTGAACGTCCAGGTGGCATAGCAGGTCATTAACTGCTTCCTCCTGGACTATGAGGGCTCCATTCTGCTCCCCATCCCTATCCTCTAGCTCAGGGGCCTGAGTACCCTGGGGACGACTGGTCTGGCTGTTAAACACAGAGGCAAAGAAGGCGTCAAGTACCTCAGCCTTTTCCTTGTCCCTGGTGACAATGTTCCCCCCCGCATCCAGGAAGGGATCCTTGGCTCTCCTTTTATTGCTAACGTACTTGTAAAAGCGCAAGAGCTCTCAGCCCGGAGAGCCATGTACGGCGTGGGAGAGAGCGCCGGACGCTTGCCGTTTGGGAGCTGCTCTGTGCCGAGAGCGAGCGTGAGCTTGAGAATGCCTGCGGATTGGGAGAGTGCTGGGAGGCAAGGCAAGGGCAGGTGCCCGGAGGGTGTTTGCCTGCGAAAGCGCTGGCAAGGCGAGGTGAGGATCCGCGAGAGCGCTCAGCCCTGACAGCTAGGGCACGGCGTGGGAGAAATCGCCGGACGCTTGCGCTTTGGGAGCCGGTCGTCTCTCCCACAGCTCTCTCCCAGCACGGTTAGGAGCTAAGCCAGCCCGGAGCGCCGCTCTGTGCCATCGGCGTGAGCCCGGCTCCCGTACAACACAGCTCCACCGAGCCAGTTCTCCCACAGCAAATGTGAAAGCCCTGACTTGCTCTTGGGTTTTCCTTGCCAATTCATTGACAGCGAAATACACGCTGGCACTTAGGGCTTGCCCAACGCCTAGAAGCGGCAGCACTCTGTCTCACTGTCACCACTGGCAGAGCCCTGCTCCGACACTGCAACCGTCCAGCTATTTCTCCCACAGCCAAGGTTCCGGCACGCAAAGCCCTCGCTCTTCCTCACCTTCCTTTGCCAGCGCTTTCACAACGATGCACACACACAAACAATGGTGAACTGCACTTGCCTTTCCTCCACGCGCTCCCGATACACATTCTCGAGCTCAGACACTCTCTCTGTCTCGGCGGAGACCGGCTGCTCAAGTGCAAACCTCCGGCAAGTTCTCCACCCGCGGAATTCTAAAGCCTTAGTGCTGTGAAAGCTTTGGCACGGGAAGGTGAGGAGAAGCAAGAGCTTTCAGTTCTGGCACCTGTGGTGCGGGCGGAATCACTGAACGTTTCCGGTGTGGGAGCAGGCCTCGGTGACAATGCGAAGATTGCCAGCGAGTGTGGGCACAGTTAGGAAATAAGCAAGCACGTAGCACCACCGTGTGTTCAGCTGTGAAACAACACACAAGGGAAGGTGAGGCGCAGCAAGGCCTTTCCGTGCCGGCCCCTTTGCTGTGGGACAAGTGGCTGGGCGTTTGCAGTGTCGGAGCAGGGCTCTGCCGATCGTGACAATGAGACAGAGTGTGGGCAGTGTTAGGAGCTGGGCAAGCACGCCGCTCCAGTGTGTGTTTGGCTGTGGAAGCGGCGGTGAGGGAAGGTGAGGAGGAGCAGCAGCTTTTTTCCGTGCTGTCCCCTTTGCTGCGGGAGAAATCCCTGGACGTTTGCGCTTCGGGAGCTGGTCTGTGCCGTAAGTAAGAGTGAGCTTGGGAAAAGATCTTCAGAGCGCTGGGAGTCAAGGCAAGTGCAGTTCACCATTGTGTTTCGCTGTGAAAGCGCTGGCAAGGGACGAGGAGCAATGAGAGCTTGCCGTGCTGCCACCACAGTGAGAGGGAGTGTGGGCACTGTCAGGAAATAAGCAAGCACGGAGGGCCGCTGTGTGTTTGGCTGTGAAACAACATACGAGAGAAGGTGAGGAGCAGCAAGGGCTTTCCGTGCCAACCCCTTTGCTGTGGGACAAATGGCTGGACGTTTGCAGTGTCGGAGCGGGGCTCTGCCGATCGCACTCAGCGGCGCTCCGTTCTTGCTTAACTCCGAACACTGCCAACACTCTCTCTCGCTGTCGCGATCAGCATCTTCCTCAGGATGGCCACAGGTCTACTTATTATTACAAACTTTGAGGAGTTCTCCCACACCAGTGGAGGACGGGCTTGACGCTGATGCTGTTCCTCACCTTCCCTTGGCTGAGTATGCTCCGCGCCACAGAGTGTGGAGCTCTCGCATTTCTTTACCTCCATCAGGCACTAAAAATGTTTCTCTTTCTCTCCCCGCTCTACCTACTCTGAGCTGTAGAGAACTACTGAAATGTTGCAAACCTTGAGGGATTTCTCCCACACCATAGGAGTAAGGGCTTAACGCTGTTGCAGGTCCTCACCTTGCCTTGGCTGAGCTTTCACAGACCCACAAACACTGGCACTCTGCCATGGTCTTAGCACTTAGAGAGTACCAACACTCTCTGTATTCCTCTCAGAATCGGCACAGGCCTGTTGAAATATTACAAACCCTGAGGAATTTCTCCCACACCATAGGTATAAGGGCCTAATGCTCTTGCTGGTCCTCACCTTGCCTTGGCCTACCTTTCACAACTGCACGAAAGGTGGGGCTCTGCCATGCCCTAACATTCTATATGGTTCGAGAGTCTCTCTCTCTCAGCATCGGCGTAGCCCTACTGAAATATTGCCAACATTGAGGGATTTCTCCCACAACAAATGTGGAAGGGCCTAATGCTGATGCTGGTCCTCCCCTTCCCTTGGCTGAGCTTGCACAACCTCACAAACACTAGGGCTCTCTACATTGCTTTACCTGCTACGGGGTCCCCAATCTCTCTCTCTCTCTTTCCCCGCCCTAGCCGCTCCGAGCTGCAGAGAACTATTGAAATCTTGCAAACGCTGAGAGGGATTTCTCCCACACGATATGTTTAAAGGAATAATGCTGTTGCAGGTCCTCACCTTGCCTTCACTGAGCTTTCAGAACCCCACAAACATTGGGGCTCTGCCATTGCCTTACCTCTTATAGGGTCCCAACACTCTCTGTATTTCACTGAGGATCAGCACAGCCCTACTGAAATATTGCAAACATTGAGGGATTTCTCCCACACCAGAGGAGGAAGGGCTTATGTTCTTGCTGGTCCTAACCTTCCCCTGGCCTAGCATTCACTCCTGTACAAAAAGTCGAGCTCTGCCATGGCCTAAACTTATATATGGTCCCAACACTCCCTCTTTCGTGGTCGGCACAGGCGTGAAATATGGCAAGCGTTGACGGATTTCTCCCACACCAGAGGAAGAAGGCCTTAGTGATGTTGCAGGTCCTCACCTTCCCATGGCTGAGCTTTCACAGCCCCACACACACTGGCGCTCTGCAATTGCCTTACATTCTACACGGTCCCAAAGGCCTCTCTGTTGCGCTCTCACCCTAGATCTGCAGACCCATATTGATATATAAAAAATGTTGAGGGATTTCTCCAAAACCATAAGTCTAAGGGTTCATGTTGTTGCAGTTCTTCACCGTGCTCTGACTGAGCATTCACAGCCCCACAGACACTGGGGCTTTGCCATTGCCTTGCCTCTTATGTGGTAATGTTTGTAATATTTCAACAGGCCTGTGCTGATCCTGAGAGAAATAAAGAGAGCGAGCGTGTTGGGACCCTCTAAGAGCTAAGGCAGTGGCAGAGCCCCAGTGTTAGTGGGGCTGTGAAAGCTCAGCCAAGGCAAGGTGAGGACCTGCAACAGCATTAAGCCCTTCCTCCTCTAGTGTGGGAGAAATCTCTCAACATTTGTAATATTTCGGCAGGCCTGTGCCTACCTTGGAGAGAGAGAGACAGAGTTGGGACCGTACGGAGGCAAGGCAATGGCAGAGCCCCCGTGTTTGTGGGGCTGTGAATGCTCAGCCAAGGGAAGGTGAAGACCTGCAACAGCATTAACCCTTACTCCTATGGTGTGGGAGAAACCCCTCAACGTTTGCGTTATTACACGCCTGTGCCGATCATGAAAGAATCATAGAATCATAGAATCGTTCAGGTTGGAAAAGACCTTTAAGATCACCCGGTCCAACCATTAACCTACACTACCAAGTCCACACTAAACCAATCAAGGGTAGACTAGACTAAACCATGTCCCAAAGTGCCACATCTACCCGTTTTTTGAACACGTCCAGGGATGGTGACTCCACCACCTCTCTGGGCAGCCTGTTCCAATGCTTGACTACCCTTTCCGTGAAGAAAGTTTTCCTCATTTCCGACCTAAACCTCCCCTGGCACAGCTTGAGCCCATTTCCTCTCGTTCTATCGCTAACTACTTGGGAGGAGAGACCAACACCCACCTCACTACAACCTCCTTTCAGGTAGTTGTAGAGAGCGATAAGGTCTCCCCTCAGCCTCCTCTTCTCCAGGCTAAACAATCACTCAGCCGCTCCTCATAAGGCCTGTGCTCCAGACCCTTTACCAGCTTTGTTGCCCTTTTCTGAACACACTCCAGCACCTCAGTGTCTTTCTTGCACTGAGGGGCCCAAAACTGGGCACAGTATTCCAGGTGCGGCCTCACCAGCGCCGAGTACAGGGGAACAATCACCTCCCTGCTCCTGCTGGCCCCACTATTCCTGATACAAGCCAGGATGCTGTTGGCCTTCTTGGCCGCCTGGGCACAACTGCTGGCTCATGTTCAGCCGACTGTCTACCAACACCCCCAGGTCCTTCTCCGCCAGGCAGCTTTCCAGCCACTCTTCCCCAAGCCTGTAGCGCTGCATGGGGTTGTTGTGACCGAAGTGTAGGACCCGACACTTGGCCTTGTTAAACCTCATACAGTTGGCCTCGGCCCATTGGTCCAGCCTGTCCAGGTCCCTCTGCAGGGCCATCCTACCCTCCAGGAGATCGACACTCCCACCCAGTGTGGTGTCATCTGCAAACTTACTGAGGGTGCACTCAATCCCCTCATCCAGATCATCGATAAAGATATTAAACAAGGCTGGCCCCAAAACAGAGCCCTGGGGAACACCGCTCGTGACCGGCTGCCAACTGGACTTAACTCCATCTACAACTACTCTCTGGGCTCGGCCACCCAACCAGTTTTTTACCCGGCAAAGACTACTCCCGTCCAAGCCATGAGCTGCCAGCTTCCCAAGGAGAATATTGTGCGAGACGGTGTCAAAAGCTTTGCTAAAGTCCAGGGAAATGACATCCACAGCCTTTCCATCATCTACCAGGCGGGTCACCAGGTCATAAAAGGAGATCAGCTTGGTCAAGCAGGACCTGCCTTTCACGAACCCATGCTGGCTGGGCCTGATCCCCTGGTTGACCTGCACTTGCCTGTTGAGTTCACTCAAGATGAACCGCTCCATAATCTTCCCCGGCACCGAGGTCAGGCTGACAGGCCTGTAGTTCCCCGGGTCCTCCTTCCGGCCCTTTTTGTAGATGGGCGTCACGTTGGCAAACCTCCGGTCATCAGGGATCTCCCCTGTTACTGCTGATAGATAGGACTGCTGATAGATGATGGAAAGTGGCTTGGCAAGCTCCTCTGCCAGCTCCCTTCGGGACTCTCCGGTGGATCCCATCTGGCCCCATAGACTTGTGAACGTCCAGGTGGCATAGCAGGTCATTAACTGCTTCCTCCTGGACTATGAGGGCTCCATTCTGCTCCCCATCCCTATCCTCTAGCTCAGGGGCCTGAGTACCCTGGGGACGACTGGTCTGGCTGTTAAACACAGAGGCAAAGAAGGCGTCAAGTACCTCAGCCTTTTCCTTGTCCCTGGTGACAATGTTCCCCCCCGCATCCAGGAAGGGATCCTTGGCTCTCCTTTTATTGCTAACGTACTTGTAAAAGCGCAAGAGCTCTCAGCCCGGAGAGCCATGTACGGCGTGGGAGAGATCGCCGGACGCTTGCCGTTTGGGAGCTGCTCTGTGCCGAGAGCGAGCGTGAGCTTGAGAATGCCTGCGGATTGGGAGAGTGCTGGGAGGCAAGGCAAGGGCAGGTGCCCGGAGGGTGTTTGCCTGCGAAAGCGCTGGCAAGGCGAGGTGAGGATCCGCGAGAGCGCTCAGCCCTGACAGCTAGGGCACGGCGTGGGAGAAATCGCCGGACGCTTGCGCTTTGGGAGCCGGTCGTCTCTCCCACAGCTCTCTCCCAGCACGGTTAGGAGCTAAGCCAGCCCGGAGCGCCGCTCTGTGCCATCGGCGTGAGCCCGGCTCCCGTACAACACAGCTCCACCGAGCCAGTTCTCCCACAGCAAATGTGAAAGCCCTGACTTGCTCTTGGGTTTTCCTTGCCAATTCATTGACAGCGAAATACACGCTGGCACTTAGGGCTTGCCCAACGCCTAGAAGCGGCAGCACTCTGTCTCACTGTCACCACTGGCAGAGCCCTGCTCCGACACTGCAACCGTCCAGCTATTTCTCCCACAGCCAAGGTTCCGGCACGCAAAGCCCTCGCTCTTCCTCACCTTCCTTTGCCAGCGCTTTCACAACGATGCACACACACAAACAATGGTGAACTGCACTTGCCTTTCCTCCACGCGCTCCCGATACACATTCTCGAGCTCAGACACTCTCTCTGTCTCGGCGGAGACCGGCTGCTCAAGTGCAAACCTCCGGCAAGTTCTCCACCCGCGGAATTCTAAAGCCTTAGTGCTGTGAAAGCTTTGGCACGGGAAGGTGAGGAGAAGCAAGAGCTTTCAGTTCTGGCACCTGTGGTGCGGGCGGAATCACTGAACGTTTCCGGTGTGGGAGCAGGCCTCGGTGACAATGCGAAGATTGCCAGCGAGTGTGGGCACAGTTAGGAAATAAGCAAGCACGTAGCACCACCGTGTGTTCAGCTGTGAAACAACACACAAGGGAAGGTGAGGCGCAGCAAGGCCTTTCCGTGCCGGCCCCTTTGCTGTGGGACAAGTGGCTGGGCGTTTGCAGTGTCGGAGCAGGGCTCTGCCGATCGTGACAATGAGACAGAGTGTGGGCAGTGTTAGGAGCTGGGCAAGCACGCCGCTCCAGTGTGTGTTTGGCTGTGGAAGCGGCGGTGAGGGAAGGTGAGGAGGAGCAGCAGCTTTTTTCCGTGCTGTCCCCTTTGCTGCGGGAGAAATCCCTGGACGTTTGCGCTTCGGGAGCTGGTCTGTGCCGTAAGTAAGAGTGAGCTTGGGAAAAGATCTTCAGAGCGCTGGGAGTCAAGGCAAGTGCAGTTCACCATTGTGTTTCGCTGTGAAAGCGCTGGCAAGGGACGAGGAGCAATGAGAGCTTGCCGTGCTGCCACCACAGTGAGAGGGAGTGTGGGCACTGTCAGGAAATAAGCAAGCACGGAGGGCCGCTGTGTGTTTGGCTGTGAAACAACATACGAGAGAAGGTGAGGAGCAGCAAGGGCTTTCCGTGCCAACCCCTTTGCTGTGGGACAAATGGCTGGACGTTTGCAGTGTCGGAGCGGGGCTCTGCCGATCGCACTCAGCGGCGCTCCGTTCTTGCTTAACTCCGAACACTGCCAACACTCTCTCTCGCTGTCGCGATCAGCATCTTCCTCAGGATGGCCACAGGTCTACTTATTATTACAAACTTTGAGGAGTTCTCCCACACCAGTGGAGGACGGGCTTGACGCTGATGCTGTTCCTCACCTTCCCTTGGCTGAGTATGCTCCGCGCCACAGAGTGTGGAGCTCTCGCATTTCTTTACCTCCATCAGGCACTAAAAATGTTTCTCTTTCTCTCCCCGCTCTACCTACTCTGAGCTGTAGAGAACTACTGAAATGTTGCAAACCTTGAGGGATTTCTCCCACACCATAGGAGTAAGGGCTTAACGCTGTTGCAGGTCCTCACCTTGCCTTGGCTGAGCTTTCACAGACCCACAAACACTGGCACTCTGCCATGGTCTTAGCACTTAGAGAGTACCAACACTCTCTGTATTCCTCTCAGAATCGGCACAGGCCTGTTGAAATATTACAAACCCTGAGGAATTTCTCCCACACCATAGGTATAAGGGCCTAATGCTCTTGCTGGTCCTCACCTTGCCTTGGCCTACCTTTCACAACTGCACGAAAGGTGGGGCTCTGCCATGCCCTAACATTCTATATGGTTCGAGAGTCTCTCTCTCTCAGCATCGGCGTAGCCCTACTGAAATATTGCCAACATTGAGGGATTTCTCCCACAACAAATGTGGAAGGGCCTAATGCTGATGCTGGTCCTCCCCTTCCCTTGGCTGAGCTTGCACAACCTCACAAACACTAGGGCTCTCTACATTGCTTTACCTGCTACGGGGTCCCCAATCTCTCTCTCTCTCTTTCCCCGCCCTAGCCGCTCCGAGCTGCAGAGAACTATTGAAATCTTGCAAACGCTGAGAGGGATTTCTCCCACACGATATGTTTAAAGGAATAATGCTGTTGCAGGTCCTCACCTTGCCTTCACTGAGCTTTCAGAACCCCACAAACATTGGGGCTCTGCCATTGCCTTACCTCTTATAGGGTCCCAACACTCTCTGTATTTCACTGAGGATCAGCACAGCCCTACTGAAATATTGCAAACATTGAGGGATTTCTCCCACACCAGAGGAGGAAGGGCTTATGTTCTTGCTGGTCCTAACCTTCCCCTGGCCTAGCATTCACTCCTGTACAAAAAGTCGAGCTCTGCCATGGCCTAAACTTATATATGGTCCCAACACTCCCTCTTTCGTGGTCGGCACAGGCGTGAAATATGGCAAGCGTTGACGGATTTCTCCCACACCAGAGGAAGAAGGCCTTAGTGATGTTGCAGGTCCTCACCTTCCCATGGCTGAGCTTTCACAGCCCCACACACACTGGCGCTCTGCAATTGCCTTACATTCTACACGGTCCCAAAGGCCTCTCTGTTGCGCTCTCACCCTAGATCTGCAGACCCATATTGATATATAAAAAATGTTGAGGGATTTCTCCAAAACCATAAGTCTAAGGGTTCATGTTGTTGCAGTTCTTCACCGTGCTCTGACTGAGCATTCACAGCCCCACAGACACTGGGGCTTTGCCATTGCCTTGCCTCTTATGTGGTAATGTTTGTAATATTTCAACAGGCCTGTGCTGATCCTGAGAGAAATAAAGAGAGCGAGCGTGTTGGGACCCTCTAAGAGCTAAGGCAGTGGCAGAGCCCCAGTGTTAGTGGGGCTGTGAAAGCTCAGCCAAGGCAAGGTGAGGACCTGCAACAGCATTAAGCCCTTCCTCCTCTAGTGTGGGAGAAATCTCTCAACATTTGTAATATTTCGGCAGGCCTGTGCCTACCTTGGAGAGAGAGAGACAGAGTTGGGACCGTACGGAGGCAAGGCAATGGCAGAGCCCCCGTGTTTGTGGGGCTGTGAATGCTCAGCCAAGGGAAGGTGAAGACCTGCAACAGCATTAACCCTTACTCCTATGGTGTGGGAGAAACCCCTCAACGTTTGCGTTATTACACGCCTGTGCCGATCATGAAAGAATCATAGAATCATAGAATCGTTCAGGTTGGAAAAGACCTTTAAGATCACCCGGTCCAACCATTAACCTACACTACCAAGTCCACACTAAACCAATCAAGGGTAGACTAGACTAAACCATGTCCCAAAGTGCCACATCTACCCGTTTTTTGAACACGTCCAGGGATGGTGACTCCACCACCTCTCTGGGCAGCCTGTTCCAATGCTTGACTACCCTTTCCGTGAAGAAAGTTTTCCTCATTTCCGACCTAAACCTCCCCTGGCACAGCTTGAGCCCATTTCCTCTCGTTCTATCGCTAACTACTTGGGAGGAGAGACCAACACCCACCTCACTACAACCTCCTTTCAGGTAGTTGTAGAGAGCGATAAGGTCTCCCCTCAGCCTCCTCTTCTCCAGGCTAAACAATCACTCAGCCGCTCCTCATAAGGCCTGTGCTCCAGACCCTTTACCAGCTTTGTTGCCCTTTTCTGAACACACTCCAGCACCTCAGTGTCTTTCTTGCACTGAGGGGCCCAAAACTGGGCACAGTATTCCAGGTGCGGCCTCACCAGCGCCGAGTACAGGGGAACAATCACCTCCCTGCTCCTGCTGGCCCCACTATTCCTGATACAAGCCAGGATGCTGTTGGCCTTCTTGGCCGCCTGGGCACAACTGCTGGCTCATGTTCAGCCGACTGTCTACCAACACCCCCAGGTCCTTCTCCGCCAGGCAGCTTTCCAGCCACTCTTCCCCAAGCCTGTAGCGCTGCATGGGGTTGTTGTGACCGAAGTGTAGGACCCGACACTTGGCCTTGTTAAACCTCATACAGTTGGCCTCGGCCCATTGGTCCAGCCTGTCCAGGTCCCTCTGCAGGGCCATCCTACCCTCCAGGAGATCGACACTCCCACCCAGTGTGGTGTCATCTGCAAACTTACTGAGGGTGCACTCAATCCCCTCATCCAGATCATCGATAAAGATATTAAACAAGGCTGGCCCCAAAACAGAGCCCTGGGGAACACCGCTCGTGACCGGCTGCCAACTGGACTTAACTCCATCTACAACTACTCTCTGGGCTCGGCCACCCAACCAGTTTTTTACCCGGCAAAGACTACTCCCGTCCAAGCCATGAGCTGCCAGCTTCCCAAGGAGAATATTGTGCGAGACGGTGTCAAAAGCTTTGCTAAAGTCCAGGGAAATGACATCCACAGCCTTTCCATCATCTACCAGGCGGGTCACCAGGTCATAAAAGGAGATCAGCTTGGTCAAGCAGGACCTGCCTTTCACGAACCCATGCTGGCTGGGCCTGATCCCCTGGTTGACCTGCACTTGCCTGTTGAGTTCACTCAAGATGAACCGCTCCATAATCTTCCCCGGCACCGAGGTCAGGCTGACAGGCCTGTAGTTCCCCGGGTCCTCCTTCCGGCCCTTTTTGTAGATGGGCGTCACGTTGGCAAACCTCCGGTCATCAGGGATCTCCCCTGTTACTGCTGATAGATAGGACTGCTGATAGATGATGGAAAGTGGCTTGGCAAGCTCCTCTGCCAGCTCCCTTCGGGACTCTCCGGTGGATCCCATCTGGCCCCATAGACTTGTGAACGTCCAGGTGGCATAGCAGGTCATTAACTGCTTCCTCCTGGACTATGAGGGCTCCATTCTGCTCCCCATCCCTATCCTCTAGCTCAGGGGCCTGAGTACCCTGGGGACGACTGGTCTGGCTGTTAAACACAGAGGCAAAGAAGGCGTCAAGTACCTCAGCCTTTTCCTTGTCCCTGGTGACAATGTTCCCCCCCGCATCCAGGAAGGGATCCTTGGCTCTCCTTTTATTGCTAACGTACTTGTAAAAGCGCAAGAGCTCTCAGCCCGGAGAGCCATGTACGGCGTGGGAGAGAGCGCCGGACGCTTGCCGTTTGGGAGCTGCTCTGTGCCGAGAGCGAGCGTGAGCTTGAGAATGCCTGCGGATTGGGAGAGTGCTGGGAGGCAAGGCAAGGGCAGGTGCCCGGAGGGTGTTTGCCTGCGAAAGCGCTGGCAAGGCGAGGTGAGGATCCGCGAGAGCGCTCAGCCCTGACAGCTAGGGCACGGCGTGGGAGAAATCGCCGGACGCTTGCGCTTTGGGAGCCGGTCGTCTCTCCCACAGCTCTCTCCCAGCACGGTTAGGAGCTAAGCCAGCCCGGAGCGCCGCTCTGTGCCATCGGCGTGAGCCCGGCTCCCGTACAACACAGCTCCACCGAGCCAGTTCTCCCACAGCAAATGTGAAAGCCCTGACTTGCTCTTGGGTTTTCCTTGCCAATTCATTGACAGCGAAATACACGCTGGCACTTAGGGCTTGCCCAACGCCTAGAAGCGGCAGCACTCTGTCTCACTGTCACCACTGGCAGAGCCCTGCTCCGACACTGCAACCGTCCAGCTATTTCTCCCACAGCCAAGGTTCCGGCACGCAAAGCCCTCGCTCTTCCTCACCTTCCTTTGCCAGCGCTTTCACAACGATGCACACACACAAACAATGGTGAACTGCACTTGCCTTTCCTCCACGCGCTCCCGATACACATTCTCGAGCTCAGACACTCTCTCTGTCTCGGCGGAGACCGGCTGCTCAAGTGCAAACCTCCGGCAAGTTCTCCACCCGCGGAATTCTAAAGCCTTAGTGCTGTGAAAGCTTTGGCACGGGAAGGTGAGGAGAAGCAAGAGCTTTCAGTTCTGGCACCTGTGGTGCGGGCGGAATCACTGAACGTTTCCGGTGTGGGAGCAGGCCTCGGTGACAATGCGAAGATTGCCAGCGAGTGTGGGCACAGTTAGGAAATAAGCAAGCACGTAGCACCACCGTGTGTTCAGCTGTGAAACAACACACAAGGGAAGGTGAGGCGCAGCAAGGCCTTTCCGTGCCGGCCCCTTTGCTGTGGGACAAGTGGCTGGGCGTTTGCAGTGTCGGAGCAGGGCTCTGCCGATCGTGACAATGAGACAGAGTGTGGGCAGTGTTAGGAGCTGGGCAAGCACGCCGCTCCAGTGTGTGTTTGGCTGTGGAAGCGGCGGTGAGGGAAGGTGAGGAGGAGCAGCAGCTTTTTTCCGTGCTGTCCCCTTTGCTGCGGGAGAAATCCCTGGACGTTTGCGCTTCGGGAGCTGGTCTGTGCCGTAAGTAAGAGTGAGCTTGGGAAAAGATCTTCAGAGCGCTGGGAGTCAAGGCAAGTGCAGTTCACCATTGTGTTTCGCTGTGAAAGCGCTGGCAAGGGACGAGGAGCAATGAGAGCTTGCCGTGCTGCCACCACAGTGAGAGGGAGTGTGGGCACTGTCAGGAAATAAGCAAGCACGGAGGGCCGCTGTGTGTTTGGCTGTGAAACAACATACGAGAGAAGGTGAGGAGCAGCAAGGGCTTTCCGTGCCAACCCCTTTGCTGTGGGACAAATGGCTGGACGTTTGCAGTGTCGGAGCGGGGCTCTGCCGATCGCACTCAGCGGCGCTCCGTTCTTGCTTAACTCCGAACACTGCCAACACTCTCTCTCGCTGTCGCGATCAGCATCTTCCTCAGGATGGCCACAGGTCTACTTATTATTACAAACTTTGAGGAGTTCTCCCACACCAGTGGAGGACGGGCTTGACGCTGATGCTGTTCCTCACCTTCCCTTGGCTGAGTATGCTCCGCGCCACAGAGTGTGGAGCTCTCGCATTTCTTTACCTCCATCAGGCACTAAAAATGTTTCTCTTTCTCTCCCCGCTCTACCTACTCTGAGCTGTAGAGAACTACTGAAATGTTGCAAACCTTGAGGGATTTCTCCCACACCATAGGAGTAAGGGCTTAACGCTGTTGCAGGTCCTCACCTTGCCTTGGCTGAGCTTTCACAGACCCACAAACACTGGCACTCTGCCATGGTCTTAGCACTTAGAGAGTACCAACACTCTCTGTATTCCTCTCAGAATCGGCACAGGCCTGTTGAAATATTACAAACCCTGAGGAATTTCTCCCACACCATAGGTATAAGGGCCTAATGCTCTTGCTGGTCCTCACCTTGCCTTGGCCTACCTTTCACAACTGCACGAAAGGTGGGGCTCTGCCATGCCCTAACATTCTATATGGTTCGAGAGTCTCTCTCTCTCAGCATCGGCGTAGCCCTACTGAAATATTGCCAACATTGAGGGATTTCTCCCACAACAAATGTGGAAGGGCCTAATGCTGATGCTGGTCCTCCCCTTCCCTTGGCTGAGCTTGCACAACCTCACAAACACTAGGGCTCTCTACATTGCTTTACCTGCTACGGGGTCCCCAATCTCTCTCTCTCTCTTTCCCCGCCCTAGCCGCTCCGAGCTGCAGAGAACTATTGAAATCTTGCAAACGCTGAGAGGGATTTCTCCCACACGATATGTTTAAAGGAATAATGCTGTTGCAGGTCCTCACCTTGCCTTCACTGAGCTTTCAGAACCCCACAAACATTGGGGCTCTGCCATTGCCTTACCTCTTATAGGGTCCCAACACTCTCTGTATTTCACTGAGGATCAGCACAGCCCTACTGAAATATTGCAAACATTGAGGGATTTCTCCCACACCAGAGGAGGAAGGGCTTATGTTCTTGCTGGTCCTAACCTTCCCCTGGCCTAGCATTCACTCCTGTACAAAAAGTCGAGCTCTGCCATGGCCTAAACTTATATATGGTCCCAACACTCCCTCTTTCGTGGTCGGCACAGGCGTGAAATATGGCAAGCGTTGACGGATTTCTCCCACACCAGAGAAGAAGGCCTTAGTGATGTTGCAGGTCCTCACCTTCCCATGGCTGAGCTTTCACAGCCCCACACACACTGGCGCTCTGCAATTGCCTTACATTCTACACGGTCCCAAAGGCCTCTCTGTTGCGCTCTCACCCTAGATCTGCAGACCCATATTGATATATAAAAAATGTTGAGGGATTTCTCCAAAACCATAAGTCTAAGGGTTCATGTTGTTGCAGTTCTTCACCGTGCTCTGACTGAGCATTCACAGCCCACACAGACACTGGGGCTTGGCCATTGCACTTGCCTCTTAGTGTGTAATGTTTGTAAGATTTACAACAGGACTGTGCTGATCCTGAGAGAAATAAAGAGAGCGAGCGTGTTGGGACCCTCTAAGAGCTAACGGCAGTGGCAGAGCCCCAGTGTGTAGTGGGGCTGTGAAAGCTCAGCCCAAGGCAAGTGACGGACCCTGCAACAGCATTAAGCCCTTCCCTCCTCTAGTGTGGGAGAAAATCTCTCAACATTTGTAATATTTCGGGCAGGCCTGTAGCCTACCTTGGAGAGAGAGAGACAGAGTTGAGGGACCGTACGGAGGCAAGGCAATGCGCAGAGCCCCCGTGTTTGTGGGGCTGTGAATGCAGTGAAGACCTGCAACAGCATTAACCCTTACTCCTATGGTGTGGGAGAAACCCCTCAACGTTTGCGTTATTACACGCCTGTGCCGATCATGAAAGAATCATAGAATCATAGAATCGTTCAGGTTGGAAAAGACCTTTAAGATCACCCGGTCCAACCATTAACCTACACTACCAAGTCCACACTAAACCAATCAAGGGTAGACTAGACTAAACCATGTCCCAAAGTGCCACATCTACCCGTTTTTTGAACACGTCCAGGGATGGTGACTCCACCACCTCTCTGGGCAGCCTGTTCCAATGCTTGACTACCCTTTCCGTGAAGAAAGTTTTCCTCATTTCCGACCTAAACCTCCCCTGGCACAGCTTGAGCCCATTTCCTCTCGTTCTATCGCTAACTACTTGGGAGGAGAGACCAACACCCACCTCACTACAACCTCCTTTCAGGTAGTTGTAGAGAGCGATAAGGTCTCCCCTCAGCCTCCTCTTCTCCAGGCTAAACAATCACTCAGCCGCTCCTCATAAGGCCTGTGCTCCAGACCCTTTACCAGCTTTGTTGCCCTTTTCTGAACACACTCCAGCACCTCAGTGTCTTTCTTGCACTGAGGGGCCCAAAACTGGGCACAGTATTCCAGGTGCGGCCTCACCAGCGCCGAGTACAGGGGAACAATCACCTCCCTGCTCCTGCTGGCCCCACTATTCCTGATACAAGCCAGGATGCTGTTGGCCTTCTTGGCCGCCTGGGCACAACTGCTGGCTCATGTTCAGCCGACTGTCTACCAACACCCCCAGGTCCTTCTCCGCCAGGCAGCTTTCCAGCCACTCTTCCCCAAGCCTGTAGCGCTGCATGGGGTTGTTGTGACCGAAGTGTAGGACCCGACACTTGGCCTTGTTAAACCTCATACAGTTGGCCTCGGCCCATTGGTCCAGCCTGTCCAGGTCCCTCTGCAGGGCCATCCTACCCTCCAGGAGATCGACACTCCCACCCAGTGTGGTGTCATCTGCAAACTTACTGAGGGTGCACTCAATCCCCTCATCCAGATCATCGATAAAGATATTAAACAAGGCTGGCCCCAAAACAGAGCCCTGGGGAACACCGCTCGTGACCGGCTGCCAACTGGACTTAACTCCATCTACAACTACTCTCTGGGCTCGGCCACCCAACCAGTTTTTTACCCGGCAAAGACTACTCCCGTCCAAGCCATGAGCTGCCAGCTTCCCAAGGAGAATATTGTGCGAGACGGTGTCAAAAGCTTTGCTAAAGTCCAGGGAAATGACATCCACAGCCTTTCCATCATCTACCAGGCGGGTCACCAGGTCATAAAAGGAGATCAGCTTGGTCAAGCAGGACCTGCCTTTCACGAACCCATGCTGGCTGGGCCTGATCCCCTGGTTGACCTGCACTTGCCTGTTGAGTTCACTCAAGATGAACCGCTCCATAATCTTCCCCGGCACCGAGGTCAGGCTGACAGGCCTGTAGTTCCCCGGGTCCTCCTTCCGGCCCTTTTTGTAGATGGGCGTCACGTTGGCAAACCTCCGGTCATCAGGGATCTCCCCTGTTACTGCTGATAGATAGGACTGCTGATAGATGATGGAAAGTGGCTTGGCAAGCTCCTCTGCCAGCTCCCTTCGGGACTCTCCGGTGGATCCCATCTGGCCCCATAGACTTGTGAACGTCCAGGTGGCATAGCAGGTCATTAACTGCTTCCTCCTGGACTATGAGGGCTCCATTCTGCTCCCCATCCCTATCCTCTAGCTCAGGGGCCTGAGTACCCTGGGGACGACTGGTCTGGCTGTTAAACACAGAGGCAAAGAAGGCGTCAAGTACCTCAGCCTTTTCCTTGTCCCTGGTGACAATGTTCCCCCCCGCATCCAGGAAGGGATCCTTGGCTCTCCTTTTATTGCTAACGTACTTGTAAAAGCGCAAGAGCTCTCAGCCCGGAGAGCCATGTACGGCGTGGGAGAGAGCGCCGGACGCTTGCCGTTTGGGAGCTGCTCTGTGCCGAGAGCGAGCGTGAGCTTGAGAATGCCTGCGGATTGGGAGAGTGCTGGGAGGCAAGGCAAGGGCAGGTGCCCGGAGGGTGTTTGCCTGCGAAAGCGCTGGCAAGGCGAGGTGAGGATCCGCGAGAGCGCTCAGCCCTGACAGCTAGGGCACGGCGTGGGAGAAATCGCCGGACGCTTGCGCTTTGGGAGCCGGTCGTCTCTCCCACAGCTCTCTCCCAGCACGGTTAGGAGCTAAGCCAGCCCGGAGCGCCGCTCTGTGCCATCGGCGTGAGCCCGGCTCCCGTACAACACAGCTCCACCGAGCCAGTTCTCCCACAGCAAATGTGAAAGCCCTGACTTGCTCTTGGGTTTTCCTTGCCAATTCATTGACAGCGAAATACACGCTGGCACTTAGGGCTTGCCCAACGCCTAGAAGCGGCAGCACTCTGTCTCACTGTCACCACTGGCAGAGCCCTGCTCCGACACTGCAACCGTCCAGCTATTTCTCCCACAGCCAAGGTTCCGGCACGCAAAGCCCTCGCTCTTCCTCACCTTCCTTTGCCAGCGCTTTCACAACGATGCACACACACAAACAATGGTGAACTGCACTTGCCTTTCCTCCACGCGCTCCCGATACACATTCTCGAGCTCAGACACTCTCTCTGTCTCGGCGGAGACCGGCTGCTCAAGTGCAAACCTCCGGCAAGTTCTCCACCCGCGGAATTCTAAAGCCTTAGTGCTGTGAAAGCTTTGGCACGGGAAGGTGAGGAGAAGCAAGAGCTTTCAGTTCTGGCACCTGTGGTGCGGGCGGAATCACTGAACGTTTCCGGTGTGGGAGCAGGCCTCGGTGACAATGCGAAGATTGCCAGCGAGTGTGGGCACAGTTAGGAAATAAGCAAGCACGTAGCACCACCGTGTGTTCAGCTGTGAAACAACACACAAGGGAAGGTGAGGCGCAGCAAGGCCTTTCCGTGCCGGCCCCTTTGCTGTGGGACAAGTGGCTGGGCGTTTGCAGTGTCGGAGCAGGGCTCTGCCGATCGTGACAATGAGACAGAGTGTGGGCAGTGTTAGGAGCTGGGCAAGCACGCCGCTCCAGTGTGTGTTTGGCTGTGGAAGCGGCGGTGAGGGAAGGTGAGGAGGAGCAGCAGCTTTTTTCCGTGCTGTCCCCTTTGCTGCGGGAGAAATCCCTGGACGTTTGCGCTTCGGGAGCTGGTCTGTGCCGTAAGTAAGAGTGAGCTTGGGAAAAGATCTTCAGAGCGCTGGGAGTCAAGGCAAGTGCAGTTCACCATTGTGTTTCGCTGTGAAAGCGCTGGCAAGGGACGAGGAGCAATGAGAGCTTGCCGTGCTGCCACCACAGTGAGAGGGAGTGTGGGCACTGTCAGGAAATAAGCAAGCACGGAGGGCCGCTGTGTGTTTGGCTGTGAAACAACATACGAGAGAAGGTGAGGAGCAGCAAGGGCTTTCCGTGCCAACCCCTTTGCTGTGGGACAAATGGCTGGACGTTTGCAGTGTCGGAGCGGGGCTCTGCCGATCGCACTCAGCGGCGCTCCGTTCTTGCTTAACTCCGAACACTGCCAACACTCTCTCTCGCTGTCGCGATCAGCATCTTCCTCAGGATGGCCACAGGTCTACTTATTATTACAAACTTTGAGGAGTTCTCCCACACCAGTGGAGGACGGGCTTGACGCTGATGCTGTTCCTCACCTTCCCTTGGCTGAGTATGCTCCGCGCCACAGAGTGTGGAGCTCTCGCATTTCTTTACCTCCATCAGGCACTAAAAATGTTTCTCTTTCTCTCCCCGCTCTACCTACTCTGAGCTGTAGAGAACTACTGAAATGTTGCAAACCTTGAGGGATTTCTCCCACACCATAGGAGTAAGGGCTTAACGCTGTTGCAGGTCCTCACCTTGCCTTGGCTGAGCTTTCACAGACCCACAAACACTGGCACTCTGCCATGGTCTTAGCACTTAGAGAGTACCAACACTCTCTGTATTCCTCTCAGAATCGGCACAGGCCTGTTGAAATATTACAAACCCTGAGGAATTTCTCCCACACCATAGGTATAAGGGCCTAATGCTCTTGCTGGTCCTCACCTTGCCTTGGCCTACCTTTCACAACTGCACGAAAGGTGGGGCTCTGCCATGCCCTAACATTCTATATGGTTCGAGAGTCTCTCTCTCTCAGCATCGGCGTAGCCCTACTGAAATATTGCCAACATTGAGGGATTTCTCCCACAACAAATGTGGAAGGGCCTAATGCTGATGCTGGTCCTCCCCTTCCCTTGGCTGAGCTTGCACAACCTCACAAACACTAGGGCTCTCTACATTGCTTTACCTGCTACGGGGTCCCCAATCTCTCTCTCTCTCTTTCCCCGCCCTAGCCGCTCCGAGCTGCAGAGAACTATTGAAATCTTGCAAACGCTGAGAGGGATTTCTCCCACACGATATGTTTAAAGGAATAATGCTGTTGCAGGTCCTCACCTTGCCTTCACTGAGCTTTCAGAACCCCACAAACATTGGGGCTCTGCCATTGCCTTACCTCTTATAGGGTCCCAACACTCTCTGTATTTCACTGAGGATCAGCACAGCCCTACTGAAATATTGCAAACATTGAGGGATTTCTCCCACACCAGAGGAGGAAGGGCTTATGTTCTTGCTGGTCCTAACCTTCCCCTGGCCTAGCATTCACTCCTGTACAAAAAGTCGAGCTCTGCCATGGCCTAAACTTATATATGGTCCCAACACTCCCTCTTTCGTGGTCGGCACAGGCGTGAAATATGGCAAGCGTTGACGGATTTCTCCCACACCAGAGGAAGAAGGCCTTAGTGATGTTGCAGGTCCTCACCTTCCCATGGCTGAGCTTTCACAGCCCCACACACACTGGCGCTCTGCAATTGCCTTACATTCTACACGGTCCCAAAGGCCTCTCTGTTGCGCTCTCACCCTAGATCTGCAGACCCATATTGATATATAAAAAATGTTGAGGGATTTCTCCAAAACCATAAGTCTAAGGGTTCATGTTGTTGCAGTTCTTCACCGTGCTCTGACTGAGCATTCACAGCCCCACAGACACTGGGGCTTTGCCATTGCCTTGCCTCTTATGTGGTAATGTTTGTAATATTTCAACAGGCCTGTGCTGATCCTGAGAGAAATAAAGAGAGCGAGCGTGTTGGGACCCTCTAAGAGCTAAGGCAGTGGCAGAGCCCCAGTGTTAGTGGGGCTGTGAAAGCTCAGCCAAGGCAAGGTGAGGACCTGCAACAGCATTAAGCCCTTCCTCCTCTAGTGTGGGAGAAATCTCTCAACATTTGTAATATTTCGGCAGGCCTGTGCCTACCTTGGAGAGAGAGAGACAGAGTTGGGACCGTACGGAGGCAAGGCAATGGCAGAGCCCCCGTGTTTGTGGGGCTGTGAATGCTCAGCCAAGGGAAGGTGAAGACCTGCAACAGCATTAACCCTTACTCCTATGGTGTGGGAGAAACCCCTCAACGTTTGCGTTATTACACGCCTGTGCCGATCATGAAAGAATCATAGAATCATAGAATCGTTCAGGTTGGAAAAGACCTTTAAGATCACCCGGTCCAACCATTAACCTACACTACCAAGTCCACACTAAACCAATCAAGGGTAGACTAGACTAAACCATGTCCCAAAGTGCCACATCTACCCGTTTTTTGAACACGTCCAGGGATGGTGACTCCACCACCTCTCTGGGCAGCCTGTTCCAATGCTTGACTACCCTTTCCGTGAAGAAAGTTTTCCTCATTTCCGACCTAAACCTCCCCTGGCACAGCTTGAGCCCATTTCCTCTCGTTCTATCGCTAACTACTTGGGAGGAGAGACCAACACCCACCTCACTACAACCTCCTTTCAGGTAGTTGTAGAGAGCGATAAGGTCTCCCCTCAGCCTCCTCTTCTCCAGGCTAAACAATCACTCAGCCGCTCCTCATAAGGCCTGTGCTCCAGACCCTTTACCAGCTTTGTTGCCCTTTTCTGAACACACTCCAGCACCTCAGTGTCTTTCTTGCACTGAGGGGCCCAAAACTGGGCACAGTATTCCAGGTGCGGCCTCACCAGCGCCGAGTACAGGGGAACAATCACCTCCCTGCTCCTGCTGGCCCCACTATTCCTGATACAAGCCAGGATGCTGTTGGCCTTCTTGGCCGCCTGGGCACAACTGCTGGCTCATGTTCAGCCGACTGTCTACCAACACCCCCAGGTCCTTCTCCGCCAGGCAGCTTTCCAGCCACTCTTCCCCAAGCCTGTAGCGCTGCATGGGGTTGTTGTGACCGAAGTGTAGGACCCGACACTTGGCCTTGTTAAACCTCATACAGTTGGCCTCGGCCCATTGGTCCAGCCTGTCCAGGTCCCTCTGCAGGGCCATCCTACCCTCCAGGAGATCGACACTCCCACCCAGTGTGGTGTCATCTGCAAACTTACTGAGGGTGCACTCAATCCCCTCATCCAGATCATCGATAAAGATATTAAACAAGGCTGGCCCCAAAACAGAGCCCTGGGGAACACCGCTCGTGACCGGCTGCCAACTGGACTTAACTCCATCTACAACTACTCTCTGGGCTCGGCCACCCAACCAGTTTTTTACCCGGCAAAGACTACTCCCGTCCAAGCCATGAGCTGCCAGCTTCCCAAGGAGAATATTGTGCGAGACGGTGTCAAAAGCTTTGCTAAAGTCCAGGGAAATGACATCCACAGCCTTTCCATCATCTACCAGGCGGGTCACCAGGTCATAAAAGGAGATCAGCTTGGTCAAGCAGGACCTGCCTTTCACGAACCCATGCTGGCTGGGCCTGATCCCCTGGTTGACCTGCACTTGCCTGTTGAGTTCACTCAAGATGAACCGCTCCATAATCTTCCCCGGCACCGAGGTCAGGCTGACAGGCCTGTAGTTCCCCGGGTCCTCCTTCCGGCCCTTTTTGTAGATGGGCGTCACGTTGGCAAACCTCCGGTCATCAGGGATCTCCCCTGTTACTGCTGATAGATAGGACTGCTGATAGATGATGGAAAGTGGCTTGGCAAGCTCCTCTGCCAGCTCCCTTCGGGACTCTCCGGTGGATCCCATCTGGCCCCATAGACTTGTGAACGTCCAGGTGGCATAGCAGGTCATTAACTGCTTCCTCCTGGACTATGAGGGCTCCATTCTGCTCCCCATCCGTATCCTCTAGCTCAGGGGCCTGAGTACCCTGGGGACGACTGGTCTGGCTGTTAAACACAGAGGCAAAGAAGGCGTCAAGTACCTCAGCCTTTTCCTTGTCCCTGGTGACAATGTTCCCCCCCGCATCCAGGAAGGGATCCTTGGCTCTCCTTTTATTGCTAACGTACTTGTAAAAGCGCAAGAGCTCTCAGCCCGGAGAGCCATGTACGGCGTGGGAGAGAGCGCCGGACGCTTGCCGTTTGGGAGCTGCTCTGTGCCGAGAGCGAGCGTGAGCTTGAGAATGCCTGCGGATTGGGAGAGTGCTGGGAGGCAAGGCAAGGGCAGGTGCCCGGAGGGTGTTTGCCTGCGAAAGCGCTGGCAAGGCGAGGTGAGGATCCGCGAGAGCGCTCAGCCCTGACAGCTAGGGCACGGCGTGGGAGAAATCGCCGGACGCTTGCGCTTTGGGAGCCGGTCGTCTCTCCCACAGCTCTCTCCCAGCACGGTTAGGAGCTAAGCCAGCCCGGAGCGCCGCTCTGTGCCATCGGCGTGAGCCCGGCTCCCGTACAACACAGCTCCACCGAGCCAGTTCTCCCACAGCAAATGTGAAAGCCCTGACTTGCTCTTGGGTTTTCCTTGCCAATTCATTGACAGCGAAATACACGCTGGCACTTAGGGCTTGCCCAACGCCTAGAAGCGGCAGCACTCTGTCTCACTGTCACCACTGGCAGAGCCCTGCTCCGACACTGCAACCGTCCAGCTATTTCTCCCACAGCCAAGGTTCCGGCACGCAAAGCCCTCGCTCTTCCTCACCTTCCTTTGCCAGCGCTTTCACAACGATGCACACACACAAACAATGGTGAACTGCACTTGCCTTTCCTCCACGCGCTCCCGATACACATTCTCGAGCTCAGACACTCTCTCTGTCTCGGCGGAGACCGGCTGCTCAAGTGCAAACCTCCGGCAAGTTCTCCACCCGCGGAATTCTAAAGCCTTAGTGCTGTGAAAGCTTTGGCACGGGAAGGTGAGGAGAAGCAAGAGCTTTCAGTTCTGGCACCTGTGGTGCGGGCGGAATCACTGAACGTTTCCGGTGTGGGAGCAGGCCTCGGTGACAATGCGAAGATTGCCAGCGAGTGTGGGCACAGTTAGGAAATAAGCAAGCACGTAGCACCACCGTGTGTTCAGCTGTGAAACAACACACAAGGGAAGGTGAGGCGCAGCAAGGCCTTTCCGTGCCGGCCCCTTTGCTGTGGGACAAGTGGCTGGGCGTTTGCAGTGTCGGAGCAGGGCTCTGCCGATCGTGACAATGAGACAGAGTGTGGGCAGTGTTAGGAGCTGGGCAAGCACGCCGCTCCAGTGTGTGTTTGGCTGTGGAAGCGGCGGTGAGGGAAGGTGAGGAGGAGCAGCAGCTTTTTTCCGTGCTGTCCCCTTTGCTGCGGGAGAAATCCCTGGACGTTTGCGCTTCGGGAGCTGGTCTGTGCCGTAAGTAAGAGTGAGCTTGGGAAAAGATCTTCAGAGCGCTGGGAGTCAAGGCAAGTGCAGTTCACCATTGTGTTTCGCTGTGAAAGCGCTGGCAAGGGACGAGGAGCAATGAGAGCTTGCCGTGCTGCCACCACAGTGAGAGGGAGTGTGGGCACTGTCAGGAAATAAGCAAGCACGGAGGGCCGCTGTGTGTTTGGCTGTGAAACAACATACGAGAGAAGGTGAGGAGCAGCAAGGGCTTTCCGTGCCAACCCCTTTGCTGTGGGACAAATGGCTGGACGTTTGCAGTGTCGGAGCGGGGCTCTGCCGATCGCACTCAGCGGCGCTCCGTTCTTGCTTAACTCCGAACACTGCCAACACTCTCTCTCGCTGTCGCGATCAGCATCTTCCTCAGGATGGCCACAGGTCTACTTATTATTACAAACTTTGAGGAGTTCTCCCACACCAGTGGAGGACGGGCTTGACGCTGATGCTGTTCCTCACCTTCCCTTGGCTGAGTATGCTCCGCGCCACAGAGTGTGGAGCTCTCGCATTTCTTTACCTCCATCAGGCACTAAAAATGTTTCTCTTTCTCTCCCCGCTCTACCTACTCTGAGCTGTAGAGAACTACTGAAATGTTGCAAACCTTGAGGGATTTCTCCCACACCATAGGAGTAAGGGCTTAACGCTGTTGCAGGTCCTCACCTTGCCTTGGCTGAGCTTTCACAGACCCACAAACACTGGCACTCTGCCATGGTCTTAGCACTTAGAGAGTACCAACACTCTCTGTATTCCTCTCAGAATCGGCACAGGCCTGTTGAAATATTACAAACCCTGAGGAATTTCTCCCACACCATAGGTATAAGGGCCTAATGCTCTTGCTGGTCCTCACCTTGCCTTGGCCTACCTTTCACAACTGCACGAAAGGTGGGGCTCTGCCATGCCCTAACATTCTATATGGTTCGAGAGTCTCTCTCTCTCAGCATCGGCGTAGCCCTACTGAAATATTGCCAACATTGAGGGATTTCTCCCACAACAAATGTGGAAGGGCCTAATGCTGATGCTGGTCCTCCCCTTCCCTTGGCTGAGCTTGCACAACCTCACAAACACTAGGGCTCTCTACATTGCTTTACCTGCTACGGGGTCCCCAATCTCTCTCTCTCTCTTTCCCCGCCCTAGCCGCTCCGAGCTGCAGAGAACTATTGAAATCTTGCAAACGCTGAGAGGGATTTCTCCCACACGATATGTTTAAAGGAATAATGCTGTTGCAGGTCCTCACCTTGCCTTCACTGAGCTTTCAGAACCCCACAAACATTGGGGCTCTGCCATTGCCTTACCTCTTATAGGGTCCCAACACTCTCTGTATTTCACTGAGGATCAGCACAGCCCTACTGAAATATTGCAAACATTGAGGGATTTCTCCCACACCAGAGGAGGAAGGGCTTATGTTCTTGCTGGTCCTAACCTTCCCCTGGCCTAGCATTCACTCCTGTACAAAAAGTCGAGCTCTGCCATGGCCTAAACTTATATATGGTCCCAACACTCCCTCTTTCGTGGTCGGCACAGGCGTGAAATATGGCAAGCGTTGACGGATTTCTCCCACACCAGAGGAAGAAGGCCTTAGTGATGTTGCAGGTCCTCACCTTCCCATGGCTGAGCTTTCACAGCCCCACACACACTGGCGCTCTGCAATTGCCTTACATTCTACACGGTCCCAAAGGCCTCTCTGTTGCGCTCTCACCCTAGATCTGCAGACCCATATTGATATATAAAAAATGTTGAGGGATTTCTCCAAAACCATAAGTCTAAGGGTTCATGTTGTTGCAGTTCTTCACCGTGCTCTGACTGAGCATTCACAGCCCCACAGACACTGGGGCTTTGCCATTGCCTTGCCTCTTATGTGGTAATGTTTGTAATATTTCAACAGGCCTGTGCTGATCCTGAGAGAAATAAAGAGAGCGAGCGTGTTGGGACCCTCTAAGAGCTAAGGCAGTGGCAGAGCCCCAGTGTTAGTGGGGCTGTGAAAGCTCAGCCAAGGCAAGGTGAGGACCTGCAACAGCATTAAGCCCTTCCTCCTCTAGTGTGGGAGAAATCTCTCAACATTTGTAATATTTCGGCAGGCCTGTGCCTACCTTGGAGAGAGAGAGACAGAGTTGGGACCGTACGGAGGCAAGGCAATGGCAGAGCCCCCGTGTTTGTGGGGCTGTGAATGCTCAGCCAAGGGAAGGTGAAGACCTGCAACAGCATTAACCCTTACTCCTATGGTGTGGGAGAAACCCCTCAACGTTTGCGTTATTACACGCCTGTGCCGATCATGAAAGAATCATAGAATCATAGAATCGTTCAGGTTGGAAAAGACCTTTAAGATCACCCGGTCCAACCATTAACCTACACTACCAAGTCCACACTAAACCAATCAAGGGTAGACTAGACTAAACCATGTCCCAAAGTGCCACATCTACCCGTTTTTTGAACACGTCCAGGGATGGTGACTCCACCACCTCTCTGGGCAGCCTGTTCCAATGCTTGACTACCCTTTCCGTGAAGAAAGTTTTCCTCATTTCCGACCTAAACCTCCCCTGGCACAGCTTGAGCCCATTTCCTCTCGTTCTATCGCTAACTACTTGGGAGGAGAGACCAACACCCACCTCACTACAACCTCCTTTCAGGTAGTTGTAGAGAGCGATAAGGTCTCCCCTCAGCCTCCTCTTCTCCAGGCTAAACAATCACTCAGCCGCTCCTCATAAGGCCTGTGCTCCAGACCCTTTACCAGCTTTGTTGCCCTTTTCTGAACACACTCCAGCACCTCAGTGTCTTTCTTGCACTGAGGGGCCCAAAACTGGGCACAGTATTCCAGGTGCGGCCTCACCAGCGCCGAGTACAGGGGAACAATCACCTCCCTGCTCCTGCTGGCCCCACTATTCCTGATACAAGCCAGGATGCTGTTGGCCTTCTTGGCCGCCTGGGCACAACTGCTGGCTCATGTTCAGCCGACTGTCTACCAACACCCCCAGGTCCTTCTCCGCCAGGCAGCTTTCCAGCCACTCTTCCCCAAGCCTGTAGCGCTGCATGGGGTTGTTGTGACCGAAGTGTAGGACCCGACACTTGGCCTTGTTAAACCTCATACAGTTGGCCTCGGCCCATTGGTCCAGCCTGTCCAGGTCCCTCTGCAGGGCCATCCTACCCTCCAGGAGATCGACACTCCCACCCAGTGTGGTGTCATCTGCAAACTTACTGAGGGTGCACTCAATCCCCTCATCCAGATCATCGATAAAGATATTAAACAAGGCTGGCCCCAAAACAGAGCCCTGGGGAACACCGCTCGTGACCGGCTGCCAACTGGACTTAACTCCATCTACAACTACTCTCTGGGCTCGGCCACCCAACCAGTTTTTTACCCGGCAAAGACTACTCCCGTCCAAGCCATGAGCTGCCAGCTTCCCAAGGAGAATATTGTGCGAGACGGTGTCAAAAGCTTTGCTAAAGTCCAGGGAAATGACATCCACAGCCTTTCCATCATCTACCAGGCGGGTCACCAGGTCATAAAAGGAGATCAGCTTGGTCAAGCAGGACCTGCCTTTCACGAACCCATGCTGGCTGGGCCTGATCCCCTGGTTGACCTGCACTTGCCTGTTGAGTTCACTCAAGATGAACCGCTCCATAATCTTCCCCGGCACCGAGGTCAGGCTGACAGGCCTGTAGTTCCCCGGGTCCTCCTTCCGGCCCTTTTTGTAGATGGGCGTCACGTTGGCAAACCTCCGGTCATCAGGGATCTCCCCTGTTACTGCTGATAGATAGGACTGCTGATAGATGATGGAAAGTGGCTTGGCAAGCTCCTCTGCCAGCTCCCTTCGGGACTCTCCGGTGGATCCCATCTGGCCCCATAGACTTGTGAACGTCCAGGTGGCATAGCAGGTCATTAACTGCTTCCTCCTGGACTATGAGGGCTCCATTCTGCTCCCCATCCCTATCCTCTAGCTCAGGGGCCTGAGTACCCTGGGGACGACTGGTCTGGCTGTTAAACACAGAGGCAAAGAAGGCGTCAAGTACCTCAGCCTTTTCCTTGTCCCTGGTGACAATGTTCCCCCCCGCATCCAGGAAGGGATCCTTGGCTCTCCTTTTATTGCTAACGTACTTGTAAAAGCGCAAGAGCTCTCAGCCCGGAGAGCCATGTACGGCGTGGGAGAGAGCGCCGGACGCTTGCCGTTTGGGAGCTGCTCTGTGCCGAGAGCGAGCGTGAGCTTGAGAATGCCTGCGGATTGGGAGAGTGCTGGGAGGCAAGGCAAGGGCAGGTGCCCGGAGGGTGTTTGCCTGCGAAAGCGCTGGCAAGGCGAGGTGAGGATCCGCGAGAGCGCTCAGCCCTGACAGCTAGGGCACGGCGTGGGAGAAATCGCCGGACGCTTGCGCTTTGGGAGCCGGTCGTCTCTCCCACAGCTCTCTCCCAGCACGGTTAGGAGCTAAGCCAGCCCGGAGCGCCGCTCTGTGCCATCGGCGTGAGCCCGGCTCCCGTACAACACAGCTCCACCGAGCCAGTTCTCCCACAGCAAATGTGAAAGCCCTGACTTGCTCTTGGGTTTTCCTTGCCAATTCATTGACAGCGAAATACACGCTGGCACTTAGGGCTTGCCCAACGCCTAGAAGCGGCAGCACTCTGTCTCACTGTCACCACTGGCAGAGCCCTGCTCCGACACTGCAACCGTCCAGCTATTTCTCCCACAGCCAAGGTTCCGGCACGCAAAGCCCTCGCTCTTCCTCACCTTCCTTTGCCAGCGCTTTCACAACGATGCACACACACAAACAATGGTGAACTGCACTTGCCTTTCCTCCACGCGCTCCCGATACACATTCTCGAGCTCAGACACTCTCTCTGTCTCGGCGGAGACCGGCTGCTCAAGTGCAAACCTCCGGCAAGTTCTCCACCCGCGGAATTCTAAAGCCTTAGTGCTGTGAAAGCTTTGGCACGGGAAGGTGAGGAGAAGCAAGAGCTTTCAGTTCTGGCACCTGTGGTGCGGGCGGAATCACTGAACGTTTCCGGTGTGGGAGCAGGCCTCGGTGACAATGCGAAGATTGCCAGCGAGTGTGGGCACAGTTAGGAAATAAGCAAGCACGTAGCACCACCGTGTGTTCAGCTGTGAAACAACACACAAGGGAAGGTGAGGCGCAGCAAGGCCTTTCCGTGCCGGCCCCTTTGCTGTGGGACAAGTGGCTGGGCGTTTGCAGTGTCGGAGCAGGGCTCTGCCGATCGTGACAATGAGACAGAGTGTGGGCAGTGTTAGGAGCTGGGCAAGCACGCCGCTCCAGTGTGTGTTTGGCTGTGGAAGCGGCGGTGAGGGAAGGTGAGGAGGAGCAGCAGCTTTTTTCCGTGCTGTCCCCTTTGCTGCGGGAGAAATCCCTGGACGTTTGCGCTTCGGGAGCTGGTCTGTGCCGTAAGTAAGAGTGAGCTTGGGAAAAGATCTTCAGAGCGCTGGGAGTCAAGGCAAGTGCAGTTCACCATTGTGTTTCGCTGTGAAAGCGCTGGCAAGGGACGAGGAGCAATGAGAGCTTGCCGTGCTGCCACCACAGTGAGAGGGAGTGTGGGCACTGTCAGGAAATAAGCAAGCACGGAGGGCCGCTGTGTGTTTGGCTGTGAAACAACATACGAGAGAAGGTGAGGAGCAGCAAGGGCTTTCCGTGCCAACCCCTTTGCTGTGGGACAAATGGCTGGACGTTTGCAGTGTCGGAGCGGGGCTCTGCCGATCGCACTCAGCGGCGCTCCGTTCTTGCTTAACTCCGAACACTGCCAACACTCTCTCTCGCTGTCGCGATCAGCATCTTCCTCAGGATGGCCACAGGTCTACTTATTATTACAAACTTTGAGGAGTTCTCCCACACCAGTGGAGGACGGGCTTGACGCTGATGCTGTTCCTCACCTTCCCTTGGCTGAGTATGCTCCGCGCCACAGAGTGTGGAGCTCTCGCATTTCTTTACCTCCATCAGGCACTAAAAATGTTTCTCTTTCTCTCCCCGCTCTACCTACTCTGAGCTGTAGAGAACTACTGAAATGTTGCAAACCTTGAGGGATTTCTCCCACACCATAGGAGTAAGGGCTTAACGCTGTTGCAGGTCCTCACCTTGCCTTGGCTGAGCTTTCACAGACCCACAAACACTGGCACTCTGCCATGGTCTTAGCACTTAGAGAGTACCAACACTCTCTGTATTCCTCTCAGAATCGGCACAGGCCTGTTGAAATATTACAAACCCTGAGGAATTTCTCCCACACCATAGGTATAAGGGCCTAATGCTCTTGCTGGTCCTCACCTTGCCTTGGCCTACCTTTCACAACTGCACGAAAGGTGGGGCTCTGCCATGCCCTAACATTCTATATGGTTCGAGAGTCTCTCTCTCTCAGCATCGGCGTAGCCCTACTGAAATATTGCCAACATTGAGGGATTTCTCCCACAACAAATGTGGAAGGGCCTAATGCTGATGCTGGTCCTCCCCTTCCCTTGGCTGAGCTTGCACAACCTCACAAACACTAGGGCTCTCTACATTGCTTTACCTGCTACGGGGTCCCCAATCTCTCTCTCTCTCTTTCCCCGCCCTAGCCGCTCCGAGCTGCAGAGAACTATTGAAATCTTGCAAACGCTGAGAGGGATTTCTCCCACACGATATGTTTAAAGGAATAATGCTGTTGCAGGTCCTCACCTTGCCTTCACTGAGCTTTCAGAACCCCACAAACATTGGGGCTCTGCCATTGCCTTACCTCTTATAGGGTCCCAACACTCTCTGTATTTCACTGAGGATCAGCACAGCCCTACTGAAATATTGCAAACATTGAGGGATTTCTCCCACACCAGAGGAGGAAGGGCTTATGTTCTTGCTGGTCCTAACCTTCCCCTGGCCTAGCATTCACTCCTGTACAAAAAGTCGAGCTCTGCCATGGCCTAAACTTATATATGGTCCCAACACTCCCTCTTTCGTGGTCGGCACAGGCGTGAAATATGGCAAGCGTTGACGGATTTCTCCCACACCAGAGGAAGAAGGCCTTAGTGATGTTGCAGGTCCTCACCTTCCCATGGCTGAGCTTTCACAGCCCCACACACACTGGCGCTCTGCAATTGCCTTACATTCTACACGGTCCCAAAGGCCTCTCTGTTGCGCTCTCACCCTAGATCTGCAGACCCATATTGATATATAAAAAATGTTGAGGGATTTCTCCAAAACCATAAGTCTAAGGGTTCATGTTGTTGCAGTTCTTCACCGTGCTCTGACTGAGCATTCACAGCCCCACAGACACTGGGGCTTTGCCATTGCCTTGCCTCTTATGTGGTAATGTTTGTAATATTTCAACAGGCCTGTGCTGATCCTGAGAGAAATAAAGAGAGCGAGCGTGTTGGGACCCTCTAAGAGCTAAGGCAGTGGCAGAGCCCCAGTGTTAGTGGGGCTGTGAAAGCTCAGCCAAGGCAAGGTGAGGACCTGCAACAGCATTAAGCCCTTCCTCCTCTAGTGTGGGAGAAATCTCTCAACATTTGTAATATTTCGGCAGGCCTGTGCCTACCTTGGAGAGAGAGAGACAGAGTTGGGACCGTACGGAGGCAAGGCAATGGCAGAGCCCCCGTGTTTGTGGGGCTGTGAATGCTCAGCCAAGGGAAGGTGAAGACCTGCAACAGCATTAACCCTTACTCCTATGGTGTGGGAGAAACCCCTCAACGTTTGCGTTATTACACGCCTGTGCCGATCATGAAAGAATCATAGAATCATAGAATCGTTCAGGTTGGAAAAGACCTTTAAGATCACCCGGTCCAACCATTAACCTACACTACCAAGTCCACACTAAACCAATCAAGGGTAGACTAGACTAAACCATGTCCCAAAGTGCCACATCTACCCGTTTTTTGAACACGTCCAGGGATGGTGACTCCACCACCTCTCTGGGCAGCCTGTTCCAATGCTTGACTACCCTTTCCGTGAAGAAAGTTTTCCTCATTTCCGACCTAAACCTCCCCTGGCACAGCTTGAGCCCATTTCCTCTCGTTCTATCGCTAACTACTTGGGAGGAGAGACCAACACCCACCTCACTACAACCTCCTTTCAGGTAGTTGTAGAGAGCGATAAGGTCTCCCCTCAGCCTCCTCTTCTCCAGGCTAAACAATCACTCAGCCGCTCCTCATAAGGCCTGTGCTCCAGACCCTTTACCAGCTTTGTTGCCCTTTTCTGAACACACTCCAGCACCTCAGTGTCTTTCTTGCACTGAGGGGCCCAAAACTGGGCACAGTATTCCAGGTGCGGCCTCACCAGCGCCGAGTACAGGGGAACAATCACCTCCCTGCTCCTGCTGGCCCCACTATTCCTGATACAAGCCAGGATGCTGTTGGCCTTCTTGGCCGCCTGGGCACAACTGCTGGCTCATGTTCAGCCGACTGTCTACCAACACCCCCAGGTCCTTCTCCGCCAGGCAGCTTTCCAGCCACTCTTCCCCAAGCCTGTAGCGCTGCATGGGGTTGTTGTGACCGAAGTGTAGGACCCGACACTTGGCCTTGTTAAACCTCATACAGTTGGCCTCGGCCCATTGGTCCAGCCTGTCCAGGTCCCTCTGCAGGGCCATCCTACCCTCCAGGAGATCGACACTCCCACCCAGTGTGGTGTCATCTGCAAACTTACTGAGGGTGCACTCAATCCCCTCATCCAGATCATCGATAAAGATATTAAACAAGGCTGGCCCCAAAACAGAGCCCTGGGGAACACCGCTCGTGACCGGCTGCCAACTGGACTTAACTCCATCTACAACTACTCTCTGGGCTCGGCCACCCAACCAGTTTTTTACCCGGCAAAGACTACTCCCGTCCAAGCCATGAGCTGCCAGCTTCCCAAGGAGAATATTGTGCGAGACGGTGTCAAAAGCTTTGCTAAAGTCCAGGGAAATGACATCCACAGCCTTTCCATCATCTACCAGGCGGGTCACCAGGTCATAAAAGGAGATCAGCTTGGTCAAGCAGGACCTGCCTTTCACGAACCCATGCTGGCTGGGCCTGATCCCCTGGTTGACCTGCACTTGCCTGTTGAGTTCACTCAAGATGAACCGCTCCATAATCTTCCCCGGCACCGAGGTCAGGCTGACAGGCCTGTAGTTCCCCGGGTCCTCCTTCCGGCCCTTTTTGTAGATGGGCGTCACGTTGGCAAACCTCCGGTCATCAGGGATCTCCCCTGTTACTGCTGATAGATAGGACTGCTGATAGATGATGGAAAGTGGCTTGGCAAGCTCCTCTGCCAGCTCCCTTCGGGACTCTCCGGTGGATCCCATCTGGCCCCATAGACTTGTGAACGTCCAGGTGGCATAGCAGGTCATTAACTGCTTCCTCCTGGACTATGAGGGCTCCATTCTGCTCCCCATCCCTATCCTCTAGCTCAGGGGCCTGAGTACCCTGGGGACGACTGGTCTGGCTGTTAAACACAGAGGCAAAGAAGGCGTCAAGTACCTCAGCCTTTTCCTTGTCCCTGGTGACAATGTTCCCCCCCGCATCCAGGAAGGGATCCTTGGCTCTCCTTTTATTGCTAACGTACTTGTAAAAGCGCAAGAGCTCTCAGCCCGGAGAGCCATGTACGGCGTGGGAGAGATCGCCGGACGCTTGCCGTTTGGGAGCTGCTCTGTGCCGAGAGCGAGCGTGAGCTTGAGAATGCCTGCGGATTGGGAGAGTGCTGGGAGGCAAGGCAAGGGCAGGTGCCCGGAGGGTGTTTGCCTGCGAAAGCGCTGGCAAGGCGAGGTGAGGATCCGCGAGAGCGCTCAGCCCTGACAGCTAGGGCACGGCGTGGGAGAAATCGCCGGACGCTTGCGCTTTGGGAGCCGGTCGTCTCTCCCACAGCTCTCTCCCAGCACGGTTAGGAGCTAAGCCAGCCCGGAGCGCCGCTCTGTGCCATCGGCGTGAGCCCGGCTCCCGTACAACACAGCTCCACCGAGCCAGTTCTCCCACAGCAAATGTGAAAGCCCTGACTTGCTCTTGGGTTTTCCTTGCCAATTCATTGACAGCGAAATACACGCTGGCACTTAGGGCTTGCCCAACGCCTAGAAGCGGCAGCACTCTGTCTCACTGTCACCACTGGCAGAGCCCTGCTCCGACACTGCAACCGTCCAGCTATTTCTCCCACAGCCAAGGTTCCGGCACGCAAAGCCCTCGCTCTTCCTCACCTTCCTTTGCCAGCGCTTTCACAACGATGCACACACACAAACAATGGTGAACTGCACTTGCCTTTCCTCCACGCGCTCCCGATACACATTCTCGAGCTCAGACACTCTCTCTGTCTCGGCGGAGACCGGCTGCTCAAGTGCAAACCTCCGGCAAGTTCTCCACCCGCGGAATTCTAAAGCCTTAGTGCTGTGAAAGCTTTGGCACGGGAAGGTGAGGAGAAGCAAGAGCTTTCAGTTCTGGCACCTGTGGTGCGGGCGGAATCACTGAACGTTTCCGGTGTGGGAGCAGGCCTCGGTGACAATGCGAAGATTGCCAGCGAGTGTGGGCACAGTTAGGAAATAAGCAAGCACGTAGCACCACCGTGTGTTCAGCTGTGAAACAACACACAAGGGAAGGTGAGGCGCAGCAAGGCCTTTCCGTGCCGGCCCCTTTGCTGTGGGACAAGTGGCTGGGCGTTTGCAGTGTCGGAGCAGGGCTCTGCCGATCGTGACAATGAGACAGAGTGTGGGCAGTGTTAGGAGCTGGGCAAGCACGCCGCTCCAGTGTGTGTTTGGCTGTGGAAGCGGCGGTGAGGGAAGGTGAGGAGGAGCAGCAGCTTTTTTCCGTGCTGTCCCCTTTGCTGCGGGAGAAATCCCTGGACGTTTGCGCTTCGGGAGCTGGTCTGTGCCGTAAGTAAGAGTGAGCTTGGGAAAAGATCTTCAGAGCGCTGGGAGTCAAGGCAAGTGCAGTTCACCATTGTGTTTCGCTGTGAAAGCGCTGGCAAGGGACGAGGAGCAATGAGAGCTTGCCGTGCTGCCACCACAGTGAGAGGGAGTGTGGGCACTGTCAGGAAATAAGCAAGCACGGAGGGCCGCTGTGTGTTTGGCTGTGAAACAACATACGAGAGAAGGTGAGGAGCAGCAAGGGCTTTCCGTGCCAACCCCTTTGCTGTGGGACAAATGGCTGGACGTTTGCAGTGTCGGAGCGGGGCTCTGCCGATCGCACTCAGCGGCGCTCCGTTCTTGCTTAACTCCGAACACTGCCAACACTCTCTCTCGCTGTCGCGATCAGCATCTTCCTCAGGATGGCCACAGGTCTACTTATTATTACAAACTTTGAGGAGTTCTCCCACACCAGTGGAGGACGGGCTTGACGCTGATGCTGTTCCTCACCTTCCCTTGGCTGAGTATGCTCCGCGCCACAGAGTGTGGAGCTCTCGCATTTCTTTACCTCCATCAGGCACTAAAAATGTTTCTCTTTCTCTCCCCGCTCTACCTACTCTGAGCTGTAGAGAACTACTGAAATGTTGCAAACCTTGAGGGATTTCTCCCACACCATAGGAGTAAGGGCTTAACGCTGTTGCAGGTCCTCACCTTGCCTTGGCTGAGCTTTCACAGACCCACAAACACTGGCACTCTGCCATGGTCTTAGCACTTAGAGAGTACCAACACTCTCTGTATTCCTCTCAGAATCGGCACAGGCCTGTTGAAATATTACAAACCCTGAGGAATTTCTCCCACACCATAGGTATAAGGGCCTAATGCTCTTGCTGGTCCTCACCTTGCCTTGGCCTACCTTTCACAACTGCACGAAAGGTGGGGCTCTGCCATGCCCTAACATTCTATATGGTTCGAGAGTCTCTCTCTCTCAGCATCGGCGTAGCCCTACTGAAATATTGCCAACATTGAGGGATTTCTCCCACAACAAATGTGGAAGGGCCTAATGCTGATGCTGGTCCTCCCCTTCCCTTGGCTGAGCTTGCACAACCTCACAAACACTAGGGCTCTCTACATTGCTTTACCTGCTACGGGGTCCCCAATCTCTCTCTCTCTCTTTCCCCGCCCTAGCCGCTCCGAGCTGCAGAGAACTATTGAAATCTTGCAAACGCTGAGAGGGATTTCTCCCACACGATATGTTTAAAGGAATAATGCTGTTGCAGGTCCTCACCTTGCCTTCACTGAGCTTTCAGAACCCCACAAACATTGGGGCTCTGCCATTGCCTTACCTCTTATAGGGTCCCAACACTCTCTGTATTTCACTGAGGATCAGCACAGCCCTACTGAAATATTGCAAACATTGAGGGATTTCTCCCACACCAGAGGAGGAAGGGCTTATGTTCTTGCTGGTCCTAACCTTCCCCTGGCCTAGCATTCACTCCTGTACAAAAAGTCGAGCTCTGCCATGGCCTAAACTTATATATGGTCCCAACACTCCCTCTTTCGTGGTCGGCACAGGCGTGAAATATGGCAAGCGTTGACGGATTTCTCCCACACCAGAGGAAGAAGGCCTTAGTGATGTTGCAGGTCCTCACCTTCCCATGGCTGAGCTTTCACAGCCCCACACACACTGGCGCTCTGCAATTGCCTTACATTCTACACGGTCCCAAAGGCCTCTCTGTTGCGCTCTCACCCTAGATCTGCAGACCCATATTGATATATAAAAAATGTTGAGGGATTTCTCCAAAACCATAAGTCTAAGGGTTCATGTTGTTGCAGTTCTTCACCGTGCTCTGACTGAGCATTCACAGCCCCACAGACACTGGGGCTTTGCCATTGCCTTGCCTCTTATGTGGTAATGTTTGTAATATTTCAACAGGCCTGTGCTGATCCTGAGAGAAATAAAGAGAGCGAGCGTGTTGGGACCCTCTAAGAGCTAAGGCAGTGGCAGAGCCCCAGTGTTAGTGGGGCTGTGAAAGCTCAGCCAAGGCAAGGTGAGGACCTGCAACAGCATTAAGCCCTTCCTCCTCTAGTGTGGGAGAAATCTCTCAACATTTGTAATATTTCGGCAGGCCTGTGCCTACCTTGGAGAGAGAGAGACAGAGTTGGGACCGTACGGAGGCAAGGCAATGGCAGAGCCCCCGTGTTTGTGGGGCTGTGAATGCTCAGCCAAGGGAAGGTGAAGACCTGCAACAGCATTAACCCTTACTCCTATGGTGTGGGAGAAACCCCTCAACGTTTGCGTTATTACACGCCTGTGCCGATCATGAAAGAATCATAGAATCATAGAATCGTTCAGGTTGGAAAAGACCTTTAAGATCACCCGGTCCAACCATTAACCTACACTACCAAGTCCACACTAAACCAATCAAGGGTAGACTAGACTAAACCATGTCCCAAAGTGCCACATCTACCCGTTTTTTGAACACGTCCAGGGATGGTGACTCCACCACCTCTCTGGGCAGCCTGTTCCAATGCTTGACTACCCTTTCCGTGAAGAAAGTTTTCCTCATTTCCGACCTAAACCTCCCCTGGCACAGCTTGAGCCCATTTCCTCTCGTTCTATCGCTAACTACTTGGGAGGAGAGACCAACACCCACCTCACTACAACCTCCTTTCAGGTAGTTGTAGAGAGCGATAAGGTCTCCCCTCAGCCTCCTCTTCTCCAGGCTAAACAATCACTCAGCCGCTCCTCATAAGGCCTGTGCTCCAGACCCTTTACCAGCTTTGTTGCCCTTTTCTGAACACACTCCAGCACCTCAGTGTCTTTCTTGCACTGAGGGGCCCAAAACTGGGCACAGTATTCCAGGTGCGGCCTCACCAGCGCCGAGTACAGGGGAACAATCACCTCCCTGCTCCTGCTGGCCCCACTATTCCTGATACAAGCCAGGATGCTGTTGGCCTTCTTGGCCGCCTGGGCACAACTGCTGGCTCATGTTCAGCCGACTGTCTACCAACACCCCCAGGTCCTTCTCCGCCAGGCAGCTTTCCAGCCACTCTTCCCCAAGCCTGTAGCGCTGCATGGGGTTGTTGTGACCGAAGTGTAGGACCCGACACTTGGCCTTGTTAAACCTCATACAGTTGGCCTCGGCCCATTGGTCCAGCCTGTCCAGGTCCCTCTGCAGGGCCATCCTACCCTCCAGGAGATCGACACTCCCACCCAGTGTGGTGTCATCTGCAAACTTACTGAGGGTGCACTCAATCCCCTCATCCAGATCATCGATAAAGATATTAAACAAGGCTGGCCCCAAAACAGAGCCCTGGGGAACACCGCTCGTGACCGGCTGCCAACTGGACTTAACTCCATCTACAACTACTCTCTGGGCTCGGCCACCCAACCAGTTTTTTACCCGGCAAAGACTACTCCCGTCCAAGCCATGAGCTGCCAGCTTCCCAAGGAGAATATTGTGCGAGACGGTGTCAAAAGCTTTGCTAAAGTCCAGGGAAATGACATCCACAGCCTTTCCATCATCTACCAGGCGGGTCACCAGGTCATAAAAGGAGATCAGCTTGGTCAAGCAGGACCTGCCTTTCACGAACCCATGCTGGCTGGGCCTGATCCCCTGGTTGACCTGCACTTGCCTGTTGAGTTCACTCAAGATGAACCGCTCCATAATCTTCCCCGGCACCGAGGTCAGGCTGACAGGCCTGTAGTTCCCCGGGTCCTCCTTCCGGCCCTTTTTGTAGATGGGCGTCACGTTGGCAAACCTCCGGTCATCAGGGATCTCCCCTGTTACTGCTGATAGATAGGACTGCTGATAGATGATGGAAAGTGGCTTGGCAAGCTCCTCTGCCAGCTCCCTTCGGGACTCTCCGGTGGATCCCATCTGGCCCCATAGACTTGTGAACGTCCAGGTGGCATAGCAGGTCATTAACTGCTTCCTCCTGGACTATGAGGGCTCCATTCTGCTCCCCATCCCTATCCTCTAGCTCAGGGGCCTGAGTACCCTGGGGACGACTGGTCTGGCTGTTAAACACAGAGGCAAAGAAGGCGTCAAGTACCTCAGCCTTTTCCTTGTCCCTGGTGACAATGTTCCCCCCCGCATCCAGGAAGGGATCCTTGGCTCTCCTTTTATTGCTAACGTACTTGTAAAAGCGCAAGAGCTCTCAGCCCGGAGAGCCATGTACGGCGTGGGAGAGATCGCCGGACGCTTGCCGTTTGGGAGCTGCTCTGTGCCGAGAGCGAGCGTGAGCTTGAGAATGCCTGCGGATTGGGAGAGTGCTGGGAGGCAAGGCAAGGGCAGGTGCCCGGAGGGTGTTTGCCTGCGAAAGCGCTGGCAAGGCGAGGTGAGGATCCGCGAGAGCGCTCAGCCCTGACAGCTAGGGCACGGCGTGGGAGAAATCGCCGGACGCTTGCGCTTTGGGAGCCGGTCGTCTCTCCCACAGCTCTCTCCCAGCACGGTTAGGAGCTAAGCCAGCCCGGAGCGCCGCTCTGTGCCATCGGCGTGAGCCCGGCTCCCGTACAACACAGCTCCACCGAGCCAGTTCTCCCACAGCAAATGTGAAAGCCCTGACTTGCTCTTGGGTTTTCCTTGCCAATTCATTGACAGCGAAATACACGCTGGCACTTAGGGCTTGCCCAACGCCTAGAAGCGGCAGCACTCTGTCTCACTGTCACCACTGGCAGAGCCCTGCTCCGACACTGCAACCGTCCAGCTATTTCTCCCACAGCCAAGGTTCCGGCACGCAAAGCCCTCGCTCTTCCTCACCTTCCTTTGCCAGCGCTTTCACAACGATGCACACACACAAACAATGGTGAACTGCACTTGCCTTTCCTCCACGCGCTCCCGATACACATTCTCGAGCTCAGACACTCTCTCTGTCTCGGCGGAGACCGGCTGCTCAAGTGCAAACCTCCGGCAAGTTCTCCACCCGCGGAATTCTAAAGCCTTAGTGCTGTGAAAGCTTTGGCACGGGAAGGTGAGGAGAAGCAAGAGCTTTCAGTTCTGGCACCTGTGGTGCGGGCGGAATCACTGAACGTTTCCGGTGTGGGAGCAGGCCTCGGTGACAATGCGAAGATTGCCAGCGAGTGTGGGCACAGTTAGGAAATAAGCAAGCACGTAGCACCACCGTGTGTTCAGCTGTGAAACAACACACAAGGGAAGGTGAGGCGCAGCAAGGCCTTTCCGTGCCGGCCCCTTTGCTGTGGGACAAGTGGCTGGGCGTTTGCAGTGTCGGAGCAGGGCTCTGCCGATCGTGACAATGAGACAGAGTGTGGGCAGTGTTAGGAGCTGGGCAAGCACGCCGCTCCAGTGTGTGTTTGGCTGTGGAAGCGGCGGTGAGGGAAGGTGAGGAGGAGCAGCAGCTTTTTTCCGTGCTGTCCCCTTTGCTGCGGGAGAAATCCCTGGACGTTTGCGCTTCGGGAGCTGGTCTGTGCCGTAAGTAAGAGTGAGCTTGGGAAAAGATCTTCAGAGCGCTGGGAGTCAAGGCAAGTGCAGTTCACCATTGTGTTTCGCTGTGAAAGCGCTGGCAAGGGACGAGGAGCAATGAGAGCTTGCCGTGCTGCCACCACAGTGAGAGGGAGTGTGGGCACTGTCAGGAAATAAGCAAGCACGGAGGGCCGCTGTGTGTTTGGCTGTGAAACAACATACGAGAGAAGGTGAGGAGCAGCAAGGGCTTTCCGTGCCAACCCCTTTGCTGTGGGACAAATGGCTGGACGTTTGCAGTGTCGGAGCGGGGCTCTGCCGATCGCACTCAGCGGCGCTCCGTTCTTGCTTAACTCCGAACACTGCCAACACTCTCTCTCGCTGTCGCGATCAGCATCTTCCTCAGGATGGCCACAGGTCTACTTATTATTACAAACTTTGAGGAGTTCTCCCACACCAGTGGAGGACGGGCTTGACGCTGATGCTGTTCCTCACCTTCCCTTGGCTGAGTATGCTCCGCGCCACAGAGTGTGGAGCTCTCGCATTTCTTTACCTCCATCAGGCACTAAAAATGTTTCTCTTTCTCTCCCCGCTCTACCTACTCTGAGCTGTAGAGAACTACTGAAATGTTGCAAACCTTGAGGGATTTCTCCCACACCATAGGAGTAAGGGCTTAACGCTGTTGCAGGTCCTCACCTTGCCTTGGCTGAGCTTTCACAGACCCACAAACACTGGCACTCTGCCATGGTCTTAGCACTTAGAGAGTACCAACACTCTCTGTATTCCTCTCAGAATCGGCACAGGCCTGTTGAAATATTACAAACCCTGAGGAATTTCTCCCACACCATAGGTATAAGGGCCTAATGCTCTTGCTGGTCCTCACCTTGCCTTGGCCTACCTTTCACAACTGCACGAAAGGTGGGGCTCTGCCATGCCCTAACATTCTATATGGTTCGAGAGTCTCTCTCTCTCAGCATCGGCGTAGCCCTACTGAAATATTGCCAACATTGAGGGATTTCTCCCACAACAAATGTGGAAGGGCCTAATGCTGATGCTGGTCCTCCCCTTCCCTTGGCTGAGCTTGCACAACCTCACAAACACTAGGGCTCTCTACATTGCTTTACCTGCTACGGGGTCCCCAATCTCTCTCTCTCTCTTTCCCCGCCCTAGCCGCTCCGAGCTGCAGAGAACTATTGAAATCTTGCAAACGCTGAGAGGGATTTCTCCCACACGATATGTTTAAAGGAATAATGCTGTTGCAGGTCCTCACCTTGCCTTCACTGAGCTTTCAGAACCCCACAAACATTGGGGCTCTGCCATTGCCTTACCTCTTATAGGGTCCCAACACTCTCTGTATTTCACTGAGGATCAGCACAGCCCTACTGAAATATTGCAAACATTGAGGGATTTCTCCCACACCAGAGGAGGAAGGGCTTATGTTCTTGCTGGTCCTAACCTTCCCCTGGCCTAGCATTCACTCCTGTACAAAAAGTCGAGCTCTGCCATGGCCTAAACTTATATATGGTCCCAACACTCCCTCTTTCGTGGTCGGCACAGGCGTGAAATATGGCAAGCGTTGACGGATTTCTCCCACACCAGAGGAAGAAGGCCTTAGTGATGTTGCAGGTCCTCACCTTCCCATGGCTGAGCTTTCACAGCCCCACACACACTGGCGCTCTGCAATTGCCTTACATTCTACACGGTCCCAAAGGCCTCTCTGTTGCGCTCTCACCCTAGATCTGCAGACCCATATTGATATATAAAAAATGTTGAGGGATTTCTCCAAAACCATAAGTCTAAGGGTTCATGTTGTTGCAGTTCTTCACCGTGCTCTGACTGAGCATTCACAGCCCCACAGACACTGGGGCTTTGCCATTGCCTTGCCTCTTATGTGGTAATGTTTGTAATATTTCAACAGGCCTGTGCTGATCCTGAGAGAAATAAAGAGAGCGAGCGTGTTGGGACCCTCTAAGAGCTAAGGCAGTGGCAGAGCCCCAGTGTTAGTGGGGCTGTGAAAGCTCAGCCAAGGCAAGGTGAGGACCTGCAACAGCATTAAGCCCTTCCTCCTCTAGTGTGGGAGAAATCTCTCAACATTTGTAATATTTCGGCAGGCCTGTGCCTACCTTGGAGAGAGAGAGACAGAGTTGGGACCGTACGGAGGCAAGGCAATGGCAGAGCCCCCGTGTTTGTGGGGCTGTGAATGCTCAGCCAAGGGAAGGTGAAGACCTGCAACAGCATTAACCCTTACTCCTATGGTGTGGGAGAAACCCCTCAACGTTTGCGTTATTACACGCCTGTGCCGATCATGAAAGAATCATAGAATCATAGAATCGTTCAGGTTGGAAAAGACCTTTAAGATCACCCGGTCCAACCATTAACCTACACTACCAAGTCCACACTAAACCAATCAAGGGTAGACTAGACTAAACCATGTCCCAAAGTGCCACATCTACCCGTTTTTTGAACACGTCCAGGGATGGTGACTCCACCACCTCTCTGGGCAGCCTGTTCCAATGCTTGACTACCCTTTCCGTGAAGAAAGTTTTCCTCATTTCCGACCTAAACCTCCCCTGGCACAGCTTGAGCCCATTTCCTCTCGTTCTATCGCTAACTACTTGGGAGGAGAGACCAACACCCACCTCACTACAACCTCCTTTCAGGTAGTTGTAGAGAGCGATAAGGTCTCCCCTCAGCCTCCTCTTCTCCAGGCTAAACAATCACTCAGCCGCTCCTCATAAGGCCTGTGCTCCAGACCCTTTACCAGCTTTGTTGCCCTTTTCTGAACACACTCCAGCACCTCAGTGTCTTTCTTGCACTGAGGGGCCCAAAACTGGGCACAGTATTCCAGGTGCGGCCTCACCAGCGCCGAGTACAGGGGAACAATCACCTCCCTGCTCCTGCTGGCCCCACTATTCCTGATACAAGCCAGGATGCTGTTGGCCTTCTTGGCCGCCTGGGCACAACTGCTGGCTCATGTTCAGCCGACTGTCTACCAACACCCCCAGGTCCTTCTCCGCCAGGCAGCTTTCCAGCCACTCTTCCCCAAGCCTGTAGCGCTGCATGGGGTTGTTGTGACCGAAGTGTAGGACCCGACACTTGGCCTTGTTAAACCTCATACAGTTGGCCTCGGCCCATTGGTCCAGCCTGTCCAGGTCCCTCTGCAGGGCCATCCTACCCTCCAGGAGATCGACACTCCCACCCAGTGTGGTGTCATCTGCAAACTTACTGAGGGTGCACTCAATCCCCTCATCCAGATCATCGATAAAGATATTAAACAAGGCTGGCCCCAAAACAGAGCCCTGGGGAACACCGCTCGTGACCGGCTGCCAACTGGACTTAACTCCATCTACAACTACTCTCTGGGCTCGGCCACCCAACCAGTTTTTTACCCGGCAAAGACTACTCCCGTCCAAGCCATGAGCTGCCAGCTTCCCAAGGAGAATATTGTGCGAGACGGTGTCAAAAGCTTTGCTAAAGTCCAGGGAAATGACATCCACAGCCTTTCCATCATCTACCAGGCGGGTCACCAGGTCATAAAAGGAGATCAGCTTGGTCAAGCAGGACCTGCCTTTCACGAACCCATGCTGGCTGGGCCTGATCCCCTGGTTGACCTGCACTTGCCTGTTGAGTTCACTCAAGATGAACCGCTCCATAATCTTCCCCGGCACCGAGGTCAGGCTGACAGGCCTGTAGTTCCCCGGGTCCTCCTTCCGGCCCTTTTTGTAGATGGGCGTCACGTTGGCAAACCTCCGGTCATCAGGGATCTCCCCTGTTACTGCTGATAGATAGGACTGCTGATAGATGATGGAAAGTGGCTTGGCAAGCTCCTCTGCCAGCTCCCTTCGGGACTCTCCGGTGGATCCCATCTGGCCCCATAGACTTGTGAACGTCCAGGTGGCATAGCAGGTCATTAACTGCTTCCTCCTGGACTATGAGGGCTCCATTCTGCTCCCCATCCCTATCCTCTAGCTCAGGGGCCTGAGTACCCTGGGGACGACTGGTCTGGCTGTTAAACACAGAGGCAAAGAAGGCGTCAAGTACCTCAGCCTTTTCCTTGTCCCTGGTGACAATGTTCCCCCCCGCATCCAGGAAGGGATCCTTGGCTCTCCTTTTATTGCTAACGTACTTGTAAAAGCGCAAGAGCTCTCAGCCCGGAGAGCCATGTACGGCGTGGGAGAGATCGCCGGACGCTTGCCGTTTGGGAGCTGCTCTGTGCCGAGAGCGAGCGTGAGCTTGAG
>NW_027461303.1:0-58876 GCF_030463565.1 Pelecanus crispus
GGGCTTGCGAACGTCCGGGGATTTCTCCCACGGCAAAGGGGCCAGCCCCGAAAGCTGTTGGCCAGCCCTCGGCGCCCACTGCCGCCGCTTCCACGGCACCACAGAGCCTGGGGCTGCGGTCTCACCTGTGCTGCCTATGCCGCGACGTATGAGGCCCGCTCGGGGGCGTTTTTGCCCGAAGCCGGCACGGGGCTTGCGAACGTCCGGGGATTTCTCCCACGCCAAAGGGGCCAGCCCCGAAAGCTGTGGCCAGCCCTCGGCGCCCACTGCCGCCGCTTCCACGGCACCACAGAGCCTGGGGCTGCGGTCTCACCTGTGCTGCCTATGCCGCGACGTATGAGGCCCGCTCGGCGGCGTTTTTTGCCCGAAGCTGGCACGGGGCTTGCGAACGTCCGGGGATTTCTCCCACGCCAAAGGGGCCAGCCCCGAAAGCTGTGGCCAGCCCTCGGCGCCCACTGCCGCCGCTTCCACGGCACCACAGAGCCTGGGGCTGCGGTCTCACCTGTGCTGCCTATGCCGCGACGTATGAGGCCCGCTCGGCGGCGTTTTTTGCCCGAAGCCGGCACGGGGCTTGCGAACGTCCGGGGATTTCTCCCACGCCAAAGGGGCCAGCCCCGAAAGCTGTGGCCAGCCCTCGGCGCCCACTGCCGCTGCTTCCACGGCACCACAGAGCCTGGGGCTGCGGTCTCATCTGTGCTGCCTATGCCGCGACGTATGAGGCCCGCTCGGGGGCGTTTTTTGCCCGAAGCCGGCACGGGGCTTGCGAACGTCCGGGGATTTCTCCCACGCCAAAGGGGCCTGCCCGAAAGCTGTGGCCAGCCCTCGGCGCCCACTGCCGCCGCTTCCACGGCACCACAGAGCCTGGGGCTGCGGTCTCACCTGTGCTGCCTATGCCGCGACGTATGAGGCCCGCTCGGGGCGTTTTTTGCCCGAAGCCGGCACGGGGCTTGCGAACGTCCGGGGATTTCTCCCACGCCAAAGGGGCCAGCCCCGAAAGCTGTGGCCAGCCCTCGGCGCCCACTGCCGCCGCTTCCACGGCACCACAGAGCCTGGGGCTGCGGTCTCACCTGTGCTGCCTATGCCGCGACGTATGAGGCCCGCTCGGGGCGTTTTTTGCCCGAAGCCGGCACGGGGCTTGCGAACGTCCGGGGATTTCTCCCACGCCAAAGGGGCCAGCCGCGAAAGCTGTGGCCAGCCCTCGGCGCCCACTGCCGCCGCTTCCACGGCACCACAGAGCCTGGGGCTGCGGTCTCACCTGTGCTGCCTATGCCGCGACGTATGAGGCCCGCTCGGGGGCGTTTTTTGCCCGAAGCCGGCACGGGGCTTGCGAACGTCCGGGGATTTCTCCCACGCCAAAGGGGCCAGCCCCGAAAGCTGTGGCCAGCCCTCGGCGCCCACTGCCGCCGCTTCCACGGCACCACAGAGCTGGGGCTGCGGTCTCACCTGTGCTGCCTATGCCGCGACGTATGAGGCCCGCTCGGGGGCGTTTTTTGCCCGAAGCCGGCACGGGGCTTGCGAACGTCCGGGGATTTCTCCCACGCCAAAGGGGCCAGCCCCGAAAGCTGTGGCCAGCCCTCGGCGCCCACTGCCGCCGCTTCCACGGCACCCACAGAGCCTGGGGCTGCGGTCTCACCTGTGCTGCCTATGCCGCGACGTATGAGGCCCGCTCGGGGGCGTTTTTTGCCCGAAGCCGGCACGGGGCTTGCGAACGTCCGGGGATTTCTCCCACGCCAAAGGGGCCAGCCCCGAAAGCTGTGGCCAGCCCTCGGCGCCCACTGCCGCCGCTTCCACGGCACCACAGAGCCTGGGGCTGCGGGCTCACCTGTGCTGCCTATGCCGTGACGTATGAGGCGCCGCTCGGGGGCGTTTTTTTGCCCGAAGCCGCACGGGGCTTGCGAAACGTCCGGGGATTTCTCCCACGCCAAAGGGGCCATCCCGAAAGCTGTGGCCAGCCCTCGGCGCCCACTGCCGCCGCTTCCACGGCACCACAGAGCCTGGGGCTGCGGGCTCACCTGTGCTGCCTATGCCGCGACGTATGAGGCCCGCTCGGCGGCGTTTTTTGCCCGAAGCCGGCACGGGGCTTGCGAACGTCCGGGGATTTCTCCCACGCCAAAGGGCCAGCCCCGAAAGCTGTGGCCAGCCCTCGGCGCCCACTGCCGCCGCTTCCACGGCACCACAGAGCCTGGGGCTGCGGTCTCACCTGTGCTGCCTATGCCGCGACGTATGAGGCCCGCTCGGCGGCGTTTTTTGCCCGAAGCTGGCACGGGGCTTGCGAACGGCCGGGAATTTCTCCCCACGCCAAAGGGGCCAGCCCCGAAAGCTGTGGCCAGCCCTCGGCGCCCACTGCCGCCGCTTCCACGGCACCACAGAGCCTGGGGCTGCGGCTCACCTGTGCTGCCTATGCCGCGACGTATGAGCCCGCTCGGCGGCGTTTTTTGCCCGAAGCCGGCACGGGGCTTGCGAACGTCCGGGGATTTCTCCCACGCCAAAGGGGCCAGCCCCGAAAGCTGTGGCCAGCCCTCGGCGCCCACTGCCGCCGCTTCCACGGCACCACAGAGCCTGGGGCTGCGGTCTCACCTGTGCTGCCTATGCCGCGACGTATGAGGCCCGCTCGGCGGCGTTTTTTGCCCGAAGCCGGCACGGGGCTTGCGAACGTCCGGGGATTTCTCCCACGCCAAAGGGGCCAGCCCCGAAAGCTGTGGCCAGCCCTCGGCGCCCACTGCCGCCGCTTCCACGGCACCACAGAGCCTGGGGCTGCGGTCTCACCTGTGCTGCCTATGCCGCGACGTATGAGGCCCGCTCGGGGGCGTTTTTTGCCCGAAGCCGGCACGGGGCTTGCGAACGTCCGGGGATTTCTCCCACGCCAAAGGGGCCAGCCCCGAAAGCTGTGGCCAGCCTTCGGCGCCCACTGCCGCCGCTTCCACGGCACCACAGAGCCTGGGGCTGCGGTCTCACCTGTGCTGCCTATGCCGCGACGTATGAGGCCCGCTCGGGGCGTTTTTTGCCCGAAGCCGGTATGGGGCTTGCGAACATCCGGGGATTTCTCCCACGCCAAAGGGGCCAGCCCCGAAAGCTGTGGCCAGCCCTCGGCGCCCACTGCCGCCGCTTCCACGGCACCACAGAGCCTGGGGCTGCGGTCTCACCTGTGCTGCCTATGCCGCGACGTATGAGGCCCGGCTCGGGGGCGTTTTTTGCCCGAAGCCGGCACGGGGCTTGCGAACGTCCGGGGATTTCTCCCACGCCAAAGGGGCCAGCCCCGAAAGCTGTGGCCAGCCCTCGGCGCCCACTGCCGCCGCTTCCACGGCACCACAGAGCCTGGGGCTGCGGGCTCACCTGTGCTGCCTATGCCGCGACGTATGAGGCCCGCTCGGCGGCGTTTTTTGCCCGAAGCTGGCACGGGGCTTGCGAACGTCCGGGGATTTCTCCCACGCCAAAGGGGCCAGCCCCGAAAGCTGTGGCCAGCCCTCGGCGCCCACTGCCGCCGCTTCCACGGCACCACAGAGCCTGGGGCTGCGGTCTCACCTGTGCTGCCTATGCCGCGACGTATGAGGCCCGCTCGGGGGCGTTTTTTGCCCGAAGCCGGCACGGGGCTTGCGAACGTCCGGGGATTTCTCCCACGGCAAAGGGGCCAGCCCCGAAAGCTGTGGCCAGCCCTCGGCGCCCACTGCCGCCGCTTCCACGGCACCACAGAGCTGGGGCTGCGGTCTCACCTGTGCTGCCTATGCCGCGACGTATGAGGCCCGCTCGGCGGCGTTTTTGCCCGAAGCCGGCACGGGGCTTGCGAACGTCCGGGGATTTCTCCCACGGCAAAGGGGCCAGCCCCGAAAGCTGTGGCCAGCCCTCGGCGCCCACTGCCGCCGCTTCCACGGCACCACAGAGCCTGGGGCTGCGGTCTCACCTGTGCTGCCTATGCCGCGACGTATGAGGCCCGCTCGGCGGCGTTTTTTGCCCGAAGCCGGCACGGGGCTTGCGAACGTCCGGGGATTTCTCCCACGGCAAAGGGGCCAGCCCCGAAAGCTGTGGCCAGCCCTCGGCGCCCACTGCCGCCGCTTCCACGGCACCACAGAGCCTGGGGCTGCGGTCTCACCTGTGCTGCCTATGCCGCGACGTATGAGGCCTGCTCGGCGGCGTTTTTTGCCCGATGCCGGCACGGGGCTTGCGAACGTCCGGGATTTTCTCCCACGCCAAAGGGGCCAGCCCCGAAAGCTGTGGCCAGCCCTCGGCGCCCACTGCCGCCGCTTCCACGGCACCACAGAGCCTGGGGCTGCGGGCTCACCTGTGCTGCCTATGCCGCGACGTATGAGGCCCGCTGGGGGGCGTTTTTTGCCCGAAGCCGGTATGGGGCTTGCGAACATCCGGGGATTTCTCCCACGCCAAAGGGGCCAGCCCCGAAAGCTGTGGCCAGCCCTCGGCGCCCACTGCCGCCGCTTCCACGGCACCACAGAGCCTGGGGCTGCAGTCTCACCTGTGCTGCCTATGCCGCGACGTATGAGGCCCGCTCGGGGGCGTTTTTTGCCCGAAGCCGGCACGGGGCTTGCGAACGTCCGGGGATTTCTCCCACGGCAAAGGGGCCAGCCCCGAAAGCTGTGGCCAGTCCCTCGGCGCCCACTGCCGCCGCTTCCACGGCACCACAGAGCCTGGGCTGCGGTCTCACCTGTGGCTGCCTATGCCGCGACGTATGAGGCCCGCTCGGGGGCGTTTTTTGCCCGAAGCCGGCACGGGGCTTGCGAACGTCCGGGGGATTTCTCCCACGCCAAAGGGGCCAGCCCCGAAAGCTGTGGCCAGCCCTCGGCGCCCACTGCCGCCGCTTCCACGGCACCACAGAGCCTGGGGCTGCGGTCTCACCTGTGCTGCCTATGCCGCGACGTATGAGGCCCGCTCGGGGGCGTTTTTTGCCCGAAGCCGGCACGGGGCTTGCGAACGTCCGGGGATTTCTCCACGGCAAAGGGGCCAGCCCCGAAAGCTGTGGCCAGCCCTCGGCGCCCACTGCCGCCGCTTCCACGGCACCACAGAGCCTGGGGCTGCGGTCTCACCTGTGCTGCCTATGCCGCGACGTATGAGGCCCGCTCGGCGGCGTTTTTTTGCCCGATGCCGGCACGGGGCTTGCGAACGTCCGGGGATTTCTCCCACGCCAAAGGGGCCATCCCCGAAAGCTGTGGCAGCCCTCGGCGCCCACTGCCGCCGCTTCCACGGCACCACAGAGCCTGGGGCTGCGGGCTCACCTGTGCTGCCTATGCCGCGACGTATGAGGGCCCGCTCGGCGGCGTTTTTTGCCCGAAGCCGGCACGGGGCTTGCGAACGTCCGGGGATTTCTCCACGCCAAAGGGGCCAGCCCCGAAAGCTGTGGCCAGCCCTCGGCGCCCACTGCCGCCGCTTCCACGGCACCACAGAGCCTGGGGCTGCGGGTTCACCTGTGCTGCCTATGCCGCGACGTATGAGGCCCGCTCGGCGGCGTTTTTTGCCCGAAGCTGGCACGGGGCTTGCGAACTCCGGGAATTTCTCCCACGCCAAAGGGGCCAGCCCCGAAAGCTGTGGCCAGCCCTCGGCGCCCACTGCCGCCGCTTCCACGGCACCACAGAGCCTGGGGCTGCGGTCTCACCTGTGCTGCCTATGCCGCGACGTATGAGGCCCGCTCGGCGGCGTTTTTTGCCCGAAGCCGGCACGGGGCTTGCGAACGTCCGGGGATTTCTCCCACGCCAAAGGGGCCATCCCCGAAAGCTGTGGCCAGCCCTCGGCGCCCACTGCCGCCGCTTCCACGGCACCACAGAGCCTGGGGCTGCGGGCTCACCTGTGCTGCCTATGCCGCGACGTATGAGGCCCGCTCGGCGGCGTTTTTTGCCCGAAGCCGGCACGGGGCTTGCGAACGTCCGGGGATTTCTCCCACGCCAAAGGGGCCAGCCCCGAAAGCTGTGGCCAGCCCTCGGCGCCCACTGCCGCCGCTTCCACGGCACCACAGAGCCTGGGGCTGCGGTCTCACCTGTGCTGCATATGCCGCGACGTATGAGGCCCGCTCGGGGGCGTTTTTTGCCCGAAGCCGGCACGGGGCTTGCGAACGTCCAGGGATTTCTCCCACGCCAAAGGGGCCAGCCCCGAAAGCTGTGGCCAGCCCTCGGCGCCCACTGCCGCCGCTTCCACGGCACCACAGAGCCTGGGGCTGCGGGCTCACCTGTGCTGCCTATGCCGCGACGTATGAGGCCCGCTCGGGGGCGTTTTTTGCCCGAAGCCGGTATGGGGCTTGCGAACATCCGGGGATTTCTCCCACGCCAAAGGGGCCAGCCCCGAAAGCTGTGGCCAGCCCTCGGCGCCCACTGCCGCCGCTTCCACGGCACCACAGAGCCTGGGGCTGCGGGCTCACCTGTGCTGCCTATGCCGCGACGTATGAGGCCCGCTCGGCGGCGTTTTTTTGCCCGAAGCCGGCACGGGGCTTGCGAACGTCCGGGGATTTCTCCCACGGCAAAGGGGCCAGCCCCGAAAGCTGTGGCCAGCCCTCGGCGCCCACTGCCGCCGCTTCCACGGCACCACAGAGCCTGGGGCTGCGGTCTCACCTGTGCTGCCTATGCCGCGACGTATGAGGCCCGCTCGGGGGCGTTTTTTGCCCGAAGCCGGCACGGGGCTTGCGAACGTCCGGGGATTTCTCCCACGCCAAAGGGGCCAGCCCCGAAAGCTGTGGCCAGCCCTCGGCGCCCACTGCCGCCGCTTCCACGGCACCACAGAGCCTGGGGCTGCGGTCTCACCTGTGCTGCCTATGCCGCGACGTATGAGGCCCGCTCGGCGGCGTTTTTTGCCCGAAGCTGGCACGGGGCTTGCGAACGTCCGGGGATTTCTCCCACGCCAAAGGGGCCAGCCCGAAAGCTGTGGCCAGCCCTCGGCGCCCACTGCCGCCGCTTCCACGGCACCACAGAGCCTGGGGCTGCGGTCTCACCTGTGCTGCCTATGCCGCGACGTATGAGGCCCGCTCGGCGGCGTTTTTTGCCCGAAGCCGGCACGGGCTTGCGAACGTCCGGGGATTTCTCCCACGCCAAAGGGGGCCAGCCCCGAAAGCTGTGGCCAGCCCTCGGCGCCCACTGCCGCTGCTTCCACGGCACCACAGAGCCTGGGGCTGCGGTCTCATCTGTGCTGCCTATGCCGCGACGTATGAGGCCCGCTCGGGGGCGTTTTTTGCCCGAAGCCGGCACGGGGCTTGCGAACGTCCGGGGATTTCTCCCACGCCAAAGGGGCCTGCCCCGAAAGCTGTGGCCAGCCCTCGGCGCCCACTGCCGCCGCTTCCACGGCACCACAGAGCCTGGGGCTGCGGTCTCACCTGTGCTGCCTATGCCGCGACGTATGAGGCCCGCTCGGGGGCGTTTTTGCCCGAAGCCGGCACGGGGCTTGCGAACGTCCGGGGATTTCTCCCACGCCAAAGGGGCCAGCCCCGAAAGCTGTGGCCAGCCCTCGGCGCCCACTGCCGCCGCTTCCACGGCACCACAGAGCCTGGGGCTGCGGTCTCACCTGTGCTGCCTATGCCGCGACGTATGAGGCCCCGCTCGGGGCGTTTTTTGCCCGAAGCCGGCACGGGGCTTGCGAACGTCCGGGGATTTCTCCCACGCCAAAGGGGCCAGCCGCGAAAGCTGTGGCCAGCCCTCGGCGCCCACTGCCGCCGCTTCCACGGCACCACAGAGCCTGGGGCTGCGGTCTCACCTGTGCTGCCTATGCCGCGACGTATGAGGCCCGCTCGGGGGCGTTTTTTGCCCGAAGCCGGCACGGGGCTTGCGAACGTCCGGGGATTTCTCCCACGCCAAAGGGCCAGCCCGAAAGCTGTGGCCAGCCCTCGGCGCCCACTGCCGCCGCTTCCACGGCACCACAGAGCCTGGGCTGCGGTCTCACCTGTGCTGCCTATGCCGCGACGTATGAGGCCCGCTCGGGGGCGTTTTTTGCCCGAAGCCGGCACGGGGCTTGCGAACGTCCGGGGATTTCTCCCACGCCAAAGGGGCCAGCCGCGAAAGCTGTGGCCAGCCCTCGGCGCCCACTGCCGCCGCTTCCACGGCACCACAGAGCCTGGGGCTGCGGTCTCACCTGTGCTGCCTATGCCGCGACGTATGAGGCCCGCTCGGGGGCGTTTTTTTGCCCGAAGCCGGCACGGGGCTTGCGAACGTCCGGGGATTTCTCCCACGCCAAAGGGGCCAGCCCCGAAAGCTGTGGCCAGCCCTCGGCGCCCACTGCCGCCGCTTCCACGGCACCACAGAGCCTGGGGCTGCGGGCTCACCTGTGCTGCCTATGCCGTGACGTATGAGGCCCGCTCGGGGGCGTTTTTTGCCCGAAGCCGCACGGGGCTTGCGAACGTCCGGGGATTTCTCCCACGCCAAAGGGGCCATCCCCGAAAGCTGTGGCCAGCCCTCGGCGCCCACTGCCGCCGCTTCCACGGCACCACAGAGCCTGGGGCTGCGGTCTCACCTGTGCTGCCTATGCCGCGACGTATGAGCCCGCTCGGCGGCGTTTTTTGCCCGAAGCCGGCACGGGGCTTGCGAACGTCCGGGGATTTCTCCCACGCCAAAGGGGCCAGCCCCGAAAGCTGTGGCCAGCCCTCGGCGCCCACTGCCGCCGCTTCCACGGCACCACAGAGCCTGGGGCTGCGGTCTCACCTGTGCTGCCTATGCCGCGACGTATGAGGCCCGCTCGGCGGCGTTTTTTGCCCGAAGCTGGCACGGGGCTTGCGAACGTCCGGGAATTTCTCCCACGCCAAAGGGGCCAGCCCCGAAAGCTGTGGCCAGCCCTCGGCGCCCACTGCCGCCGCTTCCACGGCACCACAGAGCCTGGGGCTGCGGTCTCACCTGTGCTGCCTATGCCGCGACGTATGAGGCCCGCTCGGCGGCGTTTTTTGCCGAAGCCGGGCACGGGGCTTGCGAACGTCCGGGGATTTCTCCCACGCCAAAGGGGCCATCCCCGAAAGCTGTGGCCAGCCCTCGGCGCCCACTGCCGCCGCTTCCACGGCACCACAGAGCCTGGGGCTGCGGTCTCACCTGTGCTGCCTATGCCGCGACGTATGAGGCCCGCTCGGCGGCGTTTTTTGCCCGAAGCCGGCACGGGGCTTGCGAACGTCCGGGGATTTCTCCCACGCCAAAGGGGCCAGCCCCGAAAGCTGTGGCCAGCCCTCGGCGCCCACTGCCGCCGCTTCCACGGCACCACAGAGCCTGGGGCTGCGGTCTCACCTGTGCTGCCTATGCCGCGACGTATGAGGCCCGCTCGGCGGCGTTTTTTGCCCGAAGCCGGCACGGGGCTTGCGAACGTCCGGGGATTTCTCCCACGCCAAAGGGGCCAGCCCCGAAAGCTGTGGCCAGCCCTCGGCGCCCACTGCCGCCGCTTCCACGGCACCACAGAGCCTGGGGCTGCGGTCTCACCTGTGCTGCCTATGCCGCGACGTATGAGGCCCGCTCGGGGGCGTTTTTTGCCCGAAGCCGGCACGGGGCTTGCGAACGTCCAGGGATTTCTCCCACGCCAAAGGGGCCAGCCCCGAAAGCTGTGGCCAGCCCTCGGCGCCCACTGCCGCCGCTTCCACGGCACCACAGAGCCTGGGGCTGCGGGCTCACCTGTGCTGCCTATGCCGCGACGTATGAGGCCCGCTCGGGGCTTTTTTGCCCGAAGCCGGGTATGGGGCTTGCGAACATCCGGGGGATTTCTCCCACGCCAAAGGGGCCAGCCCCGAAAGCTGTGGCCAGCCCTCGGCGCCCACTGCCGCCGCTTCCCACGGCACCACAGAGCCTGGGGCTGCAGTCTCACCTGTGCTGCCTATGCCGCGACGTATGAGGCCCGCTCGGGGCGTTTTTTGCCCGTAGCCGGCACGGGGCTTGCGAACGTCCGGGGATTTCTCCCACGGCAAAGGGGCCAGCCCCGAAAGCGTGGCCAGCCCTCGGCGCCCACTGCCGCCGCTTCCACGGCACCACAGAGCCTGGGGCTGCGGTCTCACCTGTGCTGCCTATGCCGCGACGTATGAGGCCCGCTCGGGGCGTTTTTTGCCCGAAGCCGGCACGGGGCTTGCGAACGTCCGGGATTTCTCCCACGCCAAAGGGGCCAGCCCCGAAAGCTGTGGCCAGCCCTCGGCGCCACTGCCGCCGCTTCCACGGCACCACAGAGCCTGGGGCTGCGGTCTCACCTGTGCTGCCTATGCCGCGACGTATGAGGCCCGCTCGGCGGCGTTTTTTGCCGAAGCTGGCACGGGGCTTGCGAACGTCCGGGGATTTCTCCCACGCCAAAGGGGCCAGCCCCGAAAGCTGTGGCCAGCCCTCGGCGCCCACTGCCGCCGCTTCCACGGCACCACAGAGCCTGGGCTGCGGTCTCACCTGTGCTGCCTATGCCGCGACGTATGAGGCCCGCTCGGGGGCGTTTTTTGCCCGAAGCCGGCACGGGCTTGCGAACGTCCGGGGATTTCTCCCACGGCAAAGGGGCCAGCCCCGAAAGCTGTGGCCAGCCCTCGGCGCCCACTGCCGCCGCTTCCACGGCACCACAGAGCTGGGGCTGCGGTCTCACCTGTGCTGCCTATGCCGCGACGTATGAGGCCCGCTCGGCGGGCGTTTTTTGCCGAAGCCGCACGGGGCTTGCGAACGTCCGGGGATTTCTCCCACGGCAAAGGGGCCAGCCCCGAAAGCTGTGGCCAGCCCTCGGCGCCCACTGCCGCCGCTTCCACGGCACCACAGAGCCTGGGCTGCGGTCTCACCTGTGCTGCCTATGCCGCGACGTATGAGGCCCGCTCGGCGGCGTTTTTTGCCCGAAGCCGGCACGGGGCTTGCGAACGTCCGGGGATTTCTCCCACGGCAAAGGGGCCAGCCCCGAAAGCTGTGGCCAGCCCTCGGCGCCCACTGCCGCCGCTTCCACGGCACCACAGAGCCTGGGGCTGCGGTCTCACCTGTGCTGCCTATGCCGCGACGTATGAGGCCCGCTCGGCGGCGTTTTTTGCCCGATGCCGGCACGGGGCTTGCGAACGTCCGGGGATTTCTCCCACGCCAAGGGGCCAGCCCGAAAGCTGTGGCCAGCCCTCGGCGCCCACTGCCGCCGCTTCCACGGCACCACAGAGCCTGGGGCTGCGGGCTCACCTGTGCTGCCTATGCCGCGACGTATGAGGCCCGCTCGGGGCGTTTTTTGCCCGAAGCCGGCACGGGGCTTGCGAACGTCCGGGGATTTCTCCCACGCCAAAGGGGCCAGCCCCGAAAGCTGTGGCCAGCCCTCGGCGCCCACTGCCGCCGCTTCCACGGCACCACAGAGCCTGGGGCTGCGGTCTCACCTGTGCTGCCTATGCCGCGACGTATGAGGCCCGCTCGGGGCGTTTTTTGCCCGAAGCCGGCACGGGGCTTGCGAACGTCCGGGGATTTCTCCCACGCCAAAGGGGCCAGCCCCGAAAGCTGTGGCCAGCCCTCGGCGCCCACTGCCGCCGCTTCCACGGCACCACAGAGCCTGGGGCTGCGGTCTCACCTGTGCTGCCTATGCCGCGACGTATGAGGCCCGCTCGGCGGCGTTTTTTGCCCGATGCCGGCTTCGGGCAAGAACGTCCCGAGCGGCTCTCACACGCCAAAGGGGCATCCCGAAGCAGTGGCCCAGCCCTGGCCCACTGCCGCCGCTTCCACGGCACCCAGGCCTGGGGCTGCGGGCTCACCTCGTGATGCCCTTTGCGGGCGTATGAGAGCCGCTCGGAGGCGTTCTAGCCCGTGCCGGCATCGGGCAAAAAACGCCGCCGAGCGGGCCTCATACGTCGCGGCATAGGCAGCACAGGTGAGACCGCAGCCCCAGGCTCTGTGGTGCCGTGGACAGCGGCGGCAGTGGGCGCCGAGGGCTGGCCACAGCTTTCGGGGCTGGCCCCTTTGGCGTGGGAGAAATCCCCGGACGTTCGCAAGCCCCGTGCCGGCTTCGGGCAAAAAACGCCCCCGAGCGGGCCTCATACGTCGCGGCATAGGCAGCACAGGTGAGACCGCAGCCCAGGCTCTGTGGTGCCGTGGAAGCGGCGGCAGTGGGCGCCGAGGGCTGGCCACAGCTTTCGGGGCTGGCCCCTTTGGCGTGGGAGAAATCCCCGGACGTTCGCAAGCCCCGTGCCGGCTTCGGGCAAAAAACGCCCCCGAGCGGGCCTCATACGTCGCGGCATAGGCAGCACAGGTGAGCCCGCAGCCCCAGGCTCTGTGGTGCCGTGGAAGCGGCGGCAGTGGGCGCCGAGGGCTGGCCACAGCTTTCGGGGCTGGCCCCTTGGCGTGGGAGAAATCCCCGGACGTTCGCAAGCCCCGTGCCGGCATCGGGCAAAAAACGCCGCCGAGCGGGCCTCATACGTCGCGGCATAGGCAGCACAGGTGAGACCGCAGCCCAGGCTCTGTGGTGCCGTGGAAGCGGCGGCAGTGGGCGCCGAGGGCTGGCCACAGCTTTCGGGCTGGCCCTTTGCCGTGGGAGAAATCCCCGGACGTTCGCAAGCCCCGTGCCGGCTTCGGGCAAAAAACGCCGCCGAGCGGGCCTCATACGTCGCGGCATAGGCAGCACAGGTGAGACCGCAGCCCCAGGCTCTGTGGTGCCGTGGAAGCGGCGGCAGTGGGCGCCGAGGGCTGGCCACAGCTTTCGGGGCTGGCCCCTTTGCCGTGGGAGAAATCCCCGGACGTTCGCAAGCCCCGTGCCGGCTTCGGGCAAAAAACGCCGCCGAGCGGGCCTCATACGTCGCGGCATAGGCAGCACAGGTGAGACCGCAGCCCCAGGCTCTGTGGTGCCGTGGAAGCGGCGGCAGTGGGCGCCGAGGGCTGGCCACAGCTTTCGGGGCTGGCCCCTTTGCCGTGGGAGAAATCCCCGGACGTTCGCAAGCCCCGTGCCGGCTTCGGGCAAAAAACGCCCCCGAGCGGGCCTCATACGTCGCGGCATAGGCAGCACAGGTGAGACCGCAGCCCCAGGCTCTGTGGTGCCGTGGAAGCGGCGGCAGTGGCGCCGAGGGCTGGCCACAGCTTTCGGGGCTGGCCCCTTTGGCGTGGGAGAAATCCCGGACGTTCGCAAGCCCCGTGCCAGCTTCGGGCAAAAACGCCGCCGAGCGGGCCTCATACGTCGCGGCATAGGCAGCACAGGTGAGACCGCAGCCCCAGGCTCTGTGGTGCCGTGGAAGCGGCGGCAGTGGGCGCCGAGGGCTGGCCACAGCTTTCGGGGCTGGCCCCTTTGGCGTGGGAGAAATCCCCGGACGTTCGCAAGCCCCGTGCCGGCTTCGGGCAAAAAACGCCCCGAGCGGGCCTCATACGTCGCGGCATAGGCAGCACAGGTGAGACCGCAGCCCCAGGCTCTGTGGTGCCGTGGAAGCGGCGGCAGTGGGCGCCGAGGGCTGGCCACAGCTTTCGGGGCTGGCCCCTTTGCCGTGGGAGAAATCCCCGGACGTTCGCAAGCCCCGTGCCGGCTACGGGCAAAAAACGCCCCCGAGCGGGCCTCATACGTCGCGGCATAGGCAGCACAGGTGAGACTGCAGCCCCAGGCTCTGTGGTGCCGTGGAAGCGGCGGCAGTGGGCGCCGAGGGCTGGCCACAGCTTTCGGGGCTGGCCCCTTTGGCGTGGGAGAAATCCCCGGATGTTCGCAAGCCCCATACCGGCTTCGGGCAAAAAACGCCCCCGAGCGGGCCTCATACGTCGCGGCATAGGCAGCACAGGTGAGCCCGCAGCCCCAGGCTCTGTGGTGCCGTGGAAGCGGCGGCAGTGGGCGCCGAGGGCTGGCCACAGCTTTCGGGGCTGGCCCCTTGGCGTGGAGAAATCCCTGGACGTTCGCAAGCCCCGTGCCGGCTTCGGGCAAAAAACGCCCCCGAGCGGGCCTCATACGTCGCGGCATAGGCAGCACAGGTGAGACCGCAGCCCCAGGCTCTGTGGTGCCGTGGAAGCGGCGGCAGTGGGCGCCGAGGGCTGGCCACAGCTTTCGGGGCTGGCCCCTTTGGCGTGGGAGAAATCCCCGGACGTTCGCAAGCCCCGTGCCGGCTTCGGGCAAAAACGCCGCCGAGCGGGCCTCATACGTCGCGGCATAGGCAGCACAGGTGAGACCGCAGCCCCAGGCTCTGTGGTGCCGTGGAAGCGGCGGCAGTGGGCGCCGAGGGCTGGCCACAGCTTTCGGGCTGGCCCCTTTGGCGTGGGAGAAATCCCCGGACGTTCGCAAGCCCCGTGCCGGCTTCGGGCAAAAAACGCCGCCGAGCGGGCCTCATACGTCGCGGCATAGGCAGCACAGGTGAGACCGCAGCCCCAGGCTCTGTGGTGCCGTGGAAGCGGCGGCAGTGGGCGCCGAGGGCTGGCCACAGCTTTCGGGGATGGCCCCTTTGGCGTGGGAGAAATCCCCGGACGTTCGCAAGCCCCGTGCCGGCTTCGGGCAAAAAACGCCGCCGAGCGGGCCTCATACGTCGCGGCATAGGCAGCACAGGTGAGACCGCAGCCCCAGGCTCTGTGGTGCCGTGGAAGCGGCGGCAGTGGGCGCCGAGGGCTGGCCACAGCTTTCGGGGCTGGCCCCTTTGGCGTGGGAGAAATTCCCGGACGTTCGCAAGCCCCGTGCCAGCTTCGGGCAAAAAACGCCGCCGAGCGGGCCTCATACGTCGCGGCATAGGCAGCACAGGTGAGACCGCAGCCCCAGGCTCTGTGGTGCCGTGGAAGCGGCGGCAGTGGGCGCCGAGGGCTGGCCACAGCTTTCGGGCTGGCCCCTTTGGCGTGGGAGAAATCCCCGGACGTTCGCAAGCCCCGTGCCGGCTTCGGGCAAAAAACGCCGCCGAGCGGGCTCATACGTCGCGGCATAGGCAGCACAGGTGAGACCGCAGCCCCAGGCTCTGTGGTGCCGTGGAAGCGGCGGCAGTGGGCGCCGAGGGCTGGCCACAGCTTTCGGGGATGGCCCCTTTGGCGTGGGAGAAATCCCCGGACGTTCGCAAGCCCCGTGCGGCTTCGGGCAAAAAACGCCCCCGAGCGGGCCTCATACGTCACGGCATAGGCAGCACAGGTGAGCCCGCAGCCCCAGGCTCTGTGGTGCCGTGGAAGCGGCGGCAGTGGGCGCCGAGGGCTGGCCACAGCTTTCGGGGCTGGCCCCTTTGGCGTGGGAGAAATCCCCGGACGTTCGCAAGCCCGTGCCGGCTTCGGGCAAAAAACGCCCCCGAGCGGGCCTCATACGTCGCGGCATAGGCAGCACAGGTGAGACCGCAGCCCAGGCTCTGTGGTGCCGTGGAAGCGGCGGCAGTGGGCGCCGAGGGCTGGCCACAGCTTTCGCGGCTGGCCCCTTTGGCGTGGGAGAAATCCCCGGACGTTCGCAAGCCCCGTGCCGGCTTCGGGCAAAAAAACGCCCCCCGAGCGGGCCTCATACGTCGCGGCATAGGCAGCACAGGTGAGACCGCAGCCCCAGGCTCTGTGGTGCCGTGGAAGCGGCGGCAGTGGGCGCCGAGGGCTGGCCACAGCTTTCGGGGCTGGCCCCTTTGGCGTGGGAGAAATCCCCGGACGTTCGCAAGCCCCGTGCCGCTTCGGGCAAAAAACGCCCCCGAGCGGGCCTCATACGTCGCGGCATAGGCAGCACAGGTGAGACCGCAGCCCCAGGCTCTGTGGTGCCGTGGAAGCGGCGGCAGTGGGCGCCGAGGGCTGGCCACAGCTTTCGCGGCTGGCCCCTTTGGCGTGGGAGAAATCCCCGGACGTTCGCAAGCCCCGTGCCGGCTTCGGGCAAAAAACGCCCCCGAGCGGGCCTCATACGTCGCGGCATAGGCAGCACAGGTGAGACCGCAGCCCCAGGCTCTGTGGTGCCGTGGAAGCGGCGGCAGTGGGCGCCGAGGGCTGGCCACAGCTTTCGGGGCTGGCCCCTTTGGCGTGGGAGAAATCCCCGGACGTTCGCAAGCCCCGTGCCGGCTTCGGGCAAAAAACGCCCCCGAGCGGGCCTCATACGTCGCGGCATAGGCAGCACAGGTGAGACCGCAGCCCCAGGCTCTGTGGTGCCGTGGAAGCGGCGGCAGTGGGCGCCGAGGGCTGGCCACAGCTTTCGGGGCAGGCCCCTTTGGCGTGGGAGAAATCCCCGGACGTTCGCAAGCCCCGTGCCGGCTTCGGGCAAAAAACGCCCCCGAGCGGGCCTCATACGTCGCGGCATAGGCAGCACAGATGAGACCGCAGCCCCAGGCTCTGTGGTGCCGTGGAAGCAGCGGCAGTGGGCGCCGAGGGCTGGCCACAGCTTTCGGGGCTGGCCCCTTTGGCGTGGGAGAAATCCCCGGACGTTCGCAAGCCCCGTGCCGGCTTCGGGCAAAAAACGCCGCCGAGCGGGCCTCATACGTCGCGGCATAGGCAGCACAGGTGAGACCGCAGCCCCAGGCTCTGTGGTGCCGTGGAAGCGGCGGCAGTGGGCGCCGAGGGCTGGCCACAGCTTTCGGGGCTGGCCCCTTTGGCGTGGGAGAAATCCCCGGACGTTCGCAAGCCCCGTGCCAGCTTCGGGCAAAAAACGCCGCCGAGCGGGCCTCATACGTCGCGGCATAGGCAGCACAGGTGAGACCGCAGCCCCAGGCTCTGTGGTGCCGTGGAAGCGGCGGCAGTGGGCGCCGAGGGCTGGCCACAGCTTTCGGGGCTGGCCCCTTTGGCGTGGGAGAAATCCCCGGACGTTCGCAAGCCCCGTGCCGGCTTCGGGCAAAAAACGCCCCCGAGCGGGCCTCATACGTCGCGGCATAGGCAGCACAGGTGAGACCGCAGCCCCAGGCTCTGTGGTGCCGTGGAAGCGGCGGCAGTGGGCGCCGAGGGCTGGCCACAGCTTTCGGGGCTGGCCCCTTTGCCGTGGGAGAAATCCCCGGACGTTCGCAAGCCCCGTGCCGGCTTCGGGCAAAAAACGCCGCCGAGCGGGCCTCATACGTCGCGGCATAGGCAGCACAGGTGAGCCCGCAGCCCCAGGCTCTGTGGTGCCGTGGAAGCGGCGGCAGTGGGCGCCGAGGGCTGGCCACAGCTTTCGGGGCTGGCCCCTTTGGCGTGGGAGAAATCCCCGGATGTTCGCAAGCCCCATACCGGCTTCGGGCAAAAAACGCCCCCGAGCGGGCCTCATACGTCGCGGCATAGGCAGCACAGGTGAGCCCGCAGCCCCAGGCTCTGTGGTGCCGTGGAAGCGGCGGCAGTGGGCGCCGAGGGCTGGCCACAGCTTTCGGGGCTGGCCCCTTTGGCGTGGGAGAAATCCCTGGACGTTCGCAAGCCCCGTGCCGGCTTCGGGCAAAAAACGCCCCCGAGCGGGCCTCATACGTCGCGGCATATGCAGCACAGGTGAGACCGCAGCCCCAGGCTCTGTGGTGCCGTGGAAGCGGCGGCAGTGGGCGCCGAGGGCTGGCCACAGCTTTCGGGGCTGGCCCCTTTGGCGTGGGAGAAATCCCCGGACGTTCGCAAGCCCCGTGCCGGCTTCGGGCAAAAAACGCCGCCGAGCGGGCCTCATACGTCGCGGCATAGGCAGCACAGGTGAGCCCGCAGCCCCAGGCTCTGTGGTGCCGTGGAAGCGGCGGCAGTGGGCGCCGAGGGCTGGCCACAGCTTTCGGGGATGGCCCCTTTGGCGTGGGAGAAATCCCCGGACGTTCGCAAGCCCCGTGCCGGCTTCGGGCAAAAAACGCCGCCGAGCGGGCCTCATACGTCGCGGCATAGGCAGCACAGGTGAGACCGCAGCCCCAGGCTCTGTGGTGCCGTGGAAGCGGCGGCAGTGGGCGCCGAGGGCTGGCCACAGCTTTCGGGGCTGGCCCCTTTGGCGTGGGAGAAATTCCCGGACGTTCGCAAGCCCCGTGCCAGCTTCGGGCAAAAAACGCCGCCGAGCGGGCCTCATACGTCGCGGCATAGGCAGCACAGGTGAACCCGCAGCCCCAGGCTCTGTGGTGCCGTGGAAGCGGCGGCAGTGGGCGCCGAGGGCTGGCCACAGCTTTCGGGGCTGGCCCCTTTGGCGTGGGAGAAATCCCCGGACGTTCGCAAGCCCCGTGCCGGCTTCGGGCAAAAAACGCCGCCGAGCGGGCCTCATACGTCGCGGCATAGGCAGCACAGGTGAGCCCGCAGCCCCAGGCTCTGTGGTGCCGTGGAAGCGGCGGCAGTGGGCGCCGAGGGCTGGCCACAGCTTTCGGGGATGGCCCCTTTGGCGTGGGAGAAATCCCCGGACGTTCGCAAGCCCCGTGCCGGCATCGGGCAAAAAACGCCGCCGAGCGGGCCTCATACGTCGCGGCATAGGCAGCACAGGTGAGACCGCAGCCCCAGGCTCTGTGGTGCCGTGGAAGCGGCGGCAGTGGGCGCCGAGGGCTGGCCACAGCTTTCGGGGCTGGCCCCTTTGCCGTGGGAGAAATCCCCGGACGTTCGCAAGCCCCGTGCCGGCTTCGGGCAAAAAACGCCCCCGAGCGGGCCTCATACGTCGCGGCATAGGCAGCACAGGTGAGACCGCAGCCCCAGGCTCTGTGGTGCCGTGGAAGCGGCGGCAGTGGGCGCCGAGGGCTGGCCACAGCTTTCGGGGCTGGCCCCTTTGGCGTGGGAGAAATCCCCGGACGTTCGCAAGCCCCGTGCCGGCTTCGGGCAAAAAACGCCCCCGAGCGGGCCTCATACGTCGCGGCATAGGCAGCACAGGTGAGACCGCAGCCCCAGGCTCTGTGGTGCCGTGGAAGCGGCGGCAGTGGGCGCCGAGGGCTGGCCACAGCTTTCGGGGCTGGCCCCTTTGCCGTGGGAGAAATCCCCGGACGTTCGCAAGCCCCGTGCCGGCTTCGGGCAAAAAAACGCCCCCGAGCGGGCCTCATACGTCGCGGCATAGGCAGCACAGGTGAGACTGCAGCCCCAGGCTCTGTGGTGCCGTGGAAGCGGCGGCAGTGGGCGCCGAGGGCTGGCCACAGCTTTCGGGGCTGGCCCCTTTGGCGTGGGAGAAATCCCCGGATGTTCGCAAGCCCCATACCGGCTTCGGGCAAAAAACGCCCCCGAGCGGGCCTCATACGTCGCGGCATAGGCAGCACAGGTGAGCCCGCAGCCCCAGGCTCTGTGGTGCCGTGGAAGCGGCGGCAGTGGGCGCCGAGGGCTGGCCACAGCTTTCGGGGCTGGCCCCTTTGGCGTGGGAGAAATCCCCGGACGTTCGCAAGCCCCGTGCCGGCATCGGGCAAAAAACGCCGCCGAGCAGGCCTCATACGTCGCGGCATAGGCAGCACAGGTGAGACCGCAGCCCCAGGCTCTGTGGTGCCGTGGAAGCGGCGGCAGTGGGCGCCGAGGGCTGGCCACAGCTTTCGGGGCTGGCCCCTTTGCCGTGGGAGAAATCCCCGGACGTTCGCAAGCCCCGTGCCGGCTTCGGGCAAAAAACGCCGCCGAGCGGGCCTCATACGTCGCGGCATAGGCAGCACAGGTGAGACCGCAGCCCCAGGCTCTGTGGTGCCGTGGAAGCGGCGGCAGTGGGCGCCGAGGGCTGGCCACAGCTTTCGGGGCTGGCCCCTTTGCCGTGGGAGAAATCCCCGGACGTTCGCAAGCCCCGTGCCGGCTTCGGGCAAAAAACGCCGCCGAGCGGGCCTCATACGTCGCGGCATAGGCAGCACAGGTGAGACCGCAGCCCCAGGCTCTGTGGTGCCGTGGAAGCGGCGGCAGTGGGCGCCGAGGGCTGGCCACAGCTTTCGGGGCTGGCCCCTTTGCCGTGGGAGAAATCCCCGGACGTTCGCAAGCCCCGTGCCGGCTTCGGGCAAAAAAACGCCCCCGAGCGGGCCTCATACGTCGCGGCATAGGCAGCACAGGTGAGACCGCAGCCCCAGGCTCTGTGGTGCCGTGGAAGCGGCGGCAGTGGGCGCCGAGGGCTGGCCACAGCTTTCGGGGCTGGCCCCTTTGGCGTGGGAGAAATCCCCGGACGTTCGCAAGCCCCGTGCCAGCTTCGGGCAAAAAACGCCGCCGAGCGGGCCTCATACGTCGCGGCATAGGCAGCACAGGTGAGCCCGCAGCCCCAGGCTCTGTGGTGCCGTGGAAGCGGCGGCAGTGGGCGCCGAGGGCTGGCCACAGCTTTCGGGGCTGGCCCCTTTGGCGTGGGAGAAATCCCCGGACGTTCGCAAGCCCCGTGCCGGCTTCGGGCAAAAAACGCCCCCGAGCGGGCCTCATACGTCGCGGCATAGGCAGCACAGGTGAGACCGCAGCCCCAGGCTCTGTGGTGCCGTGGAAGCGGCGGCAGTGGGCGCCGAGGGCTGGCCACAGCTTTCGGGGCTGGCCCCTTTGGCGTGGGAGAAATCCCCGGATGTTCGCAAGCCCCATACCGGCTTCGGGCAAAAAACGCCCCCGAGCGGGCCTCATACGTCGCGGCATAGGCAGCACAGGTGAGACCGCAGCCCCAGGCTCTGTGGTGCCGTGGAAGCGGCGGCAGTGGGCGCCGAAGGCTGGCCACAGCTTTCGGGGCTGGCCCCTTTGGCGTGGGAGAAATCCCCGGACGTTCGCAAGCCCCGTGCCGGCTTCGGGCAAAAAACGCCCCCGAGCGGGCCTCATACGTCGCGGCATAGGCAGCACAGGTGAGACCGCAGCCCCAGGCTCTGTGGTGCCGTGGAAGCGGCGGCAGTGGGCGCCGAGGGCTGGCCACAGCTTTCGGGGCTGGCCCCTTTGGCGTGGGAGAAATCCCCGGACGTTCGCAAGCCCCGTGCCGGCTTCGGGCAAAAAACGCCGCCGAGCGGGCCTCATACGTCGCGGCATAGGCAGCACAGGTGAGACCGCAGCCCCAGGCTCTGTGGTGCCGTGGAAGCGGCGGCAGTGGGCGCCGAGGGCTGGCCACAGCTTTCGGGGCTGGCCCCTTTGGCGTGGGAGAAATCCCCGGACGTTCGCAAGCCCCGTGCCGGCTTCGGGCAAAAAACGCCGCCGAGCGGGCCTCATACGTCGCGGCATAGGCAGCACAGGTGAGCCCGCAGCCCCAGGCTCTGTGGTGCCGTGGAAGCGGCGGCAGTGGGCGCCGAGGGCTGGCCACAGCTTTCGGGGCTGGCCCCTTTGGCGTGGGAGAAATTCCCGGACGTTCGCAAGCCCCGTGCCAGCTTCGGGCAAAAAACGCCGCCGAGCGGGCCTCATACGTCGCGGCATAGGCAGCACAGGTGAGACCGCAGCCCCAGGCTCTGTGGTGCCGTGGAAGCGGCGGCAGTGGGCGCCGAGGGCTGGCCACAGCTTTCGGGGCTGGCCCCTTTGGCGTGGGAGAAATCCCCGGACGTTCGCAAGCCCCGTGCCGGCTTCGGGCAAAAAACGCCGCCGAGCGGGCCTCATACGTCGCGGCATAGGCAGCACAGGTGAGCCCGCAGCCCCAGGCTCTGTGGTGCCGTGGAAGCGGCGGCAGTGGGCGCCGAGGGCTGGCCACAGCTTTCGGGGATGGCCCCTTTGGCGTGGGAGAAATCCCCGGACGTTCGCAAGCCCCGTGCGGCTTCGGGCAAAAAACGCCCCCGAGCGGGCCTCATACGTCACGGCATAGGCAGCACAGGTGAGCCCGCAGCCCCAGGCTCTGTGGTGCCGTGGAAGCGGCGGCAGTGGGCGCCGAGGGCTGGCCACAGCTTTCGGGGCTGGCCCCTTTGGCGTGGGAGAAATCCCCGGACGTTCGCAAGCCCCGTGCCGGCTTCGGGCAAAAAACGCCCCCGAGCGGGCCTCATACGTCGCGGCATAGGCAGCACAGGTGAGACCGCAGCCCCAGGCTCTGTGGTGCCGTGGAAGCGGCGGCAGTGGGCGCCGAGGGCTGGCCACAGCTTTCGGGGCTGGCCCCTTTGGCGTGGGAGAAATCCCCGGACGTTCGCAAGCCCCGTGCCGGCTTCGGGCAAAAAACGCCCCCGAGCGGGCCTCATACGTCGCGGCATAGGCAGCACAGGTGAGACCGCAGCCCCAGGCTCTGTGGTGCCGTGGAAGCGGCGGCAGTGGGCGCCGAGGGCTGGCCACAGCTTTCGGGGCTGGCCCCTTTGGCGTGGGAGAAATCCCCGGACGTTCGCAAGCCCCGTGCCGGCTTCGGGCAAAAAACGCCCCCGAGCGGGCCTCATACGTCGCGGCATAGGCAGCACAGGTGAGACCGCAGCCCCAGGCTCTGTGGTGCCGTGGAAGCGGCGGCAGTGGGCGCCGAGGGCTGGCCACAGCTTTCGCGGCTGGCCCCTTTGGCGTGGGAGAAATCCCCGGACGTTCGCAAGCCCCGTGCCGGCTTCGGGCAAAAAACGCCCCCGAGCGGGCCTCATACGTCGCGGCATAGGCAGCACAGGTGAGACCGCAGCCCCAGGCTCTGTGGTGCCGTGGAAGCGGCGGCAGTGGGCGCCGAGGGCTGGCCACAGCTTTCGGGGCTGGCCCCTTTGGCGTGGGAGAAATCCCCGGACGTTCGCAAGCCCCGTGCCGGCTTCGGGCAAAAAACGCCCCCGAGCGGGCCTCATACGTCGCGGCATAGGCAGCACAGGTGAGACCGCAGCCCCAGGCTCTGTGGTGCCGTGGAAGCGGCGGCAGTGGGCGCCGAGGGCTGGCCACAGCTTTCGGGGCAGGCCCCTTTGGCGTGGGAGAAATCCCCGGACGTTCGCAAGCCCCGTGCCGGCTTCGGGCAAAAAACGCCCCCGAGCGGGCCTCATACGTCGCGGCATAGGCAGCACAGATGAGACCGCAGCCCCAGGCTCTGTGGTGCCGTGGAAGCAGCGGCAGTGGGCGCCGAGGGCTGGCCACAGCTTTCGGGGCTGGCCCCTTTGGCGTGGGAGAAATCCCCGGACGTTCGCAAGCCCCGTGCCGGCTTCGGGCAAAAAACGCCGCCGAGCGGGCCTCATACGTCGCGGCATAGGCAGCACAGGTGAGACCGCAGCCCCAGGCTCTGTGGTGCCGTGGAAGCGGCGGCAGTGGGCGCCGAGGGCTGGCCACAGCTTTCGGGGCTGGCCCCTTTGGCGTGGGAGAAATCCCCGGACGTTCGCAAGCCCCGTGCCAGCTTCGGGCAAAAAACGCCGCCGAGCGGGCCTCATACGTCGCGGCATAGGCAGCACAGGTGAGACCGCAGCCCCAGGCTCTGTGGTGCCGTGGAAGCGGCGGCAGTGGGCGCCGAGGGCTGGCCACAGCTTTCGGGGCTGGCCCCTTTGGCGTGGGAGAAATCCCCGGACGTTCGCAAGCCCCGTGCCGGCTTCGGGCAAAAAACGCCCCCGAGCGGGCCTCATACGTCGCGGCATAGGCAGCACAGGTGAGACCGCAGCCCCAGGCTCTGTGGTGCCGTGGAAGCGGCGGCAGTGGGCGCCGAGGGCTGGCCACAGCTTTCGGGGCTGGCCCCTTTGCCGTGGGAGAAATCCCCGGACGTTCGCAAGCCCCGTGCCGGCTTCGGGCAAAAAACGCCGCCGAGCGGGCCTCATACGTCGCGGCATAGGCAGCACAGGTGAGCCCGCAGCCCCAGGCTCTGTGGTGCCGTGGAAGCGGCGGCAGTGGGCGCCGAGGGCTGGCCACAGCTTTCGGGGCTGGCCCCTTTGGCGTGGGAGAAATCCCCGGATGTTCGCAAGCCCCATACCGGCTTCGGGCAAAAAACGCCCCCGAGCGGGCCTCATACGTCGCGGCATAGGCAGCACAGGTGAGCCCGCAGCCCCAGGCTCTGTGGTGCCGTGGAAGCGGCGGCAGTGGGCGCCGAGGGCTGGCCACAGCTTTCGGGGCTGGCCCCTTTGGCGTGGGAGAAATCCCTGGACGTTCGCAAGCCCCGTGCCGGCTTCGGGCAAAAAACGCCCCCGAGCGGGCCTCATACGTCGCGGCATATGCAGCACAGGTGAGACCGCAGCCCCAGGCTCTGTGGTGCCGTGGAAGCGGCGGCAGTGGGCGCCGAGGGCTGGCCACAGCTTTCGGGGCTGGCCCCTTTGGCGTGGGAGAAATTCCCGGACGTTCGCAAGCCCCGTGCCAGCTTCGGGCAAAAAACGCCGCCGAGCGGGCCTCATACGTCGCGGCATAGGCAGCACAGGTGAACCCGCAGCCCCAGGCTCTGTGGTGCCGTGGAAGCGGCGGCAGTGGGCGCCGAGGGCTGGCCACAGCTTTCGGGGCTGGCCCCTTTGGCGTGGGAGAAATCCCCGGACGTTCGCAAGCCCCGTGCCGGCTTCGGGCAAAAAACGCCGCCGAGCGGGCCTCATACGTCGCGGCATAGGCAGCACAGGTGAGCCCGCAGCCCCAGGCTCTGTGGTGCCGTGGAAGCGGCGGCAGTGGGCGCCGAGGGCTGGCCACAGCTTTCGGGGATGGCCCCTTTGGCGTGGGAGAAATCCCCGGACGTTCGCAAGCCCCGTGCCGGCATCGGGCAAAAAACGCCGCCGAGCGGGCCTCATACGTCGCGGCATAGGCAGCACAGGTGAGCCCGCAGCCCCAGGCTCTGTGGTGCCGTGGAAGCGGCGGCAGTGGGCGCCGAGGGCTGGCCACAGCTTTCGGGGCTGGCCCCTTTGGCGTGGGAGAAATCCCCGGACGTTCGCAAGCCCCGTGCCGGCTTCGGGCAAAAAACGCCCCCGAGCGGGCCTCATACGTCGCGGCATAAGCAGCACAGGTGAGACCGCAGCCCCAGGCTCTGTGGTGCCGTGGAAGCGGCGGCAGTGGGCGCCGAGGGCTGGCCACAGCTTTCGGGGCTGGCCCCTTTGGCGTGGGAGAAATCCCCGGACGTTCGCAAGCCCCGTGCCGGCTTCGGGCAAAAAACGCCCCCGAGCGGGCCTCATACGTCGCGGCATAGGCAGCACAGGTGAGACCGCAGCCCCAGGCTCTGTGGTGCCGTGGAAGCGGCGGCAGTGGGCGCCGAGGGCTGGCCACAGCTTTCGGGGCTGGCCCCTTTGGCGTGGGAGAAATCCCCGGACGTTCGCAAGCCCCGTGCCGGCTTCGGGCAAAAAACGCCCCCGAGCGGGCCTCATACGTCGCGGCATAGGCAGCACAGGTGAGACCGCAGCCCCAGGCTCTGTGGTGCCGTGGAAGCGGCGGCAGTGGGCGCCGAGGGCTGGCCACAGCTTTCGGGGCTGGCCCCTTTGGCGTGGGAGAAATCCCCGGACGTTCGCAAGCCCCGTGCCGGCTTCGGGCAAAAAACGCCCCCGAGCGGGCCTCATACGTCGCGGCATAGGCAGCACAGGTGAGACCGCAGCCCCAGGCTCTGTGGTGCCGTGGAAGCGGCGGCAGTGGGCGCCGAGGGCTGGCCACAGCTTTCGCGGCTGGCCCCTTTGGCGTGGGAGAAATCCCCGGACGTTCGCAAGCCCCGTGCCGGCTTCGGGCAAAAAACGCCCCCGAGCGGGCCTCATACGTCGCGGCATAGGCAGCACAGGTGAGACCGCAGCCCCAGGCTCTGTGGTGCCATGGAAGCGGCGGCAGTGGGCGCCGAGGGCTGGCCACAGCTTTCGGGGCTGGCCCCTTTGGCGTGGGAGAAATCCCCGGACGTTCGCAAGCCCCGTGCCGGCTTCGGGCAAAAAACGCCGCCGAGCGGGCCTCATACGTCGCGGCATAGGCAGCACAGGTGAGCCCGCAGCCCCAGGCTCTGTGGTGCCGTGGAAGCGGCGGCAGTGGGCGCCGAGGGCTGGCCACAGCTTTCGGGGATGGCCCCTTTGGCGTGGGAGAAATCCCCGGACGTTCGCAAGCCCCGTGCCGGCATCGGGCAAAAAACGCCGCCGAGCGGGCCTCATACGTCGCGGCATAGGCAGCACAGGTGAGACCGCAGCCCCAGGCTCTGTGGTGCCGTGGAAGCGGCGGCAGTGGGCGCCGAGGGCTGGCCACAGCTTTCGGGGCTGGCCCCTTTGGCGTGGGAGAAATCCCCGGACGTTCGCAAGCCCCGTGCCGGCTTCGGGCAAAAAACGCCGCCGAGCGGGCCTCATACGTCGCGGCATAGGCAGCACAGGTGAGACCGCAGCCCCAGGCTCTGTGGTGCCGTGGAAGCGGCGGCAGTGGGCGCCGAGGGCTGGCCACAGCTTTCGGGGCTGGCCCCTTTGGCGTGGGAGAAATTCCCGGACGTTCGCAAGCCCCGTGCCAGCTTCGGGCAAAAAACGCCGCCGAGCGGGCCTCATACGTCGCGGCATAGGCAGCACAGGTGAACCCGCAGCCCCAGGCTCTGTGGTGCCGTGGAAGCGGCGGCAGTGGGCGCCGAGGGCTGGCCACAGCTTTCGGGGCTGGCCCCTTTGGCGTGGGAGAAATCCCCGGACGTTCGCAAGCCCCGTGCCGGCTTCGGGCAAAAAACGCCGCCGAGCGGGCCTCATACGTCGCGGCATAGGCAGCACAGGTGAGCCCGCAGCCCCAGGCTCTGTGGTGCCGTGGAAGCGGCGGCAGTGGGCGCCGAGGGCTGGCCACAGCTTTCGGGGATGGCCCCTTTGGCGTGGGAGAAATCCCCGGACGTTCGCAAGCCCCGTGCCGGCATCGGGCAAAAAACGCCGCCGAGCGGGCCTCATACGTCGCGGCATAGGCAGCACAGGTGAGACCGCAGCCCCAGGCTCTGTGGTGCCGTGGAAGCGGCGGCAGTGGGCGCCGAGGGCTGGCCACAGCTTTCGGGGATGGCCCCTTTGGCGTGGGAGAAATCCCCGGACGTTCGCAAGCCCCGTGCCGGCTTCGGGCAAAAAACGCCCCCGAGCGGGCCTCATACGTCGCGGCATAGGCAGCACAGGTGAGACCGCAGCCCCAGGCTCTGTGGTGCCGTGGAAGCGGCGGCAGTGGGCGCCGAGGGCTGGCCACAGCTTTCGGGGCTGGCCCCTTTGGCGTGGGAGAAATCCCCGGACGTTCGCAAGCCCCGTGCCGGCTTCGGGCAAAAAACGCCCCCGAGCGGGCCTCATACGTCGCGGCATAGGCAGCACAGGTGAGACCGCAGCCCCAGGCTCTGTGGTGCCGTGGAAGCGGCGGCAGTGGGCGCCGAGGGCTGGCCACAGCTTTCGGGGCTGGCCCCTTTGGCGTGGGAGAAATCCCCGGACGTTCGCAAGCCCCGTGCCGGCTTCGGGCAAAAAACGCCCCCGAGCGGGCCTCATACGTCGCGGCATAGGCAGCACAGGTGAGACCGCAGCCCCAGGCTCTGTGGTGCCGTGGAAGCGGCGGCAGTGGGCGCCGAGGGCTGGCCACAGCTTTCGGGGCTGGCCCCTTTGGCGTGGGAGAAATCCCCGGACGTTCGCAAGCCCCGTGCCGGCTTCGGGCAAAAAACGCCCCCGAGCGGGCCTCATACGTCGCGGCATAGGCAGCACAGGTGAGACCGCAGCCCCAGGCTCTGTGGTGCCGTGGAAGCGGCGGCAGTGGGCGCCGAGGGCTGGCCACAGCTTTCGCGGCTGGCCCCTTTGGCGTGGGAGAAATCCCCGGACGTTCGCAAGCCCCGTGCCGGCTTCGGGCAAAAAACGCCCCCGAGCGGGCCTCATACGTCGCGGCATAGGCAGCACAGGTGAGACCGCAGCCCCAGGCTCTGTGGTGCCATGGAAGCGGCGGCAGTGGGCGCCGAGGGCTGGCCACAGCTTTCGGGGCTGGCCCCTTTGGCGTGGGAGAAATCCCCGGACGTTCGCAAGCCCCGTGCCGGCTTCGGGCAAAAAACGCCGCCGAGCGGGCCTCATACGTCGCGGCATAGGCAGCACAGGTGAGCCCGCAGCCCCAGGCTCTGTGGTGCCGTGGAAGCGGCGGCAGTGGGCGCCGAGGGCTGGCCACAGCTTTCGGGGATGGCCCCTTTGGCGTGGGAGAAATCCCCGGACGTTCGCAAGCCCCGTGCCGGCATCGGGCAAAAAACGCCGCCGAGCGGGCCTCATACGTCGCGGCATAGGCAGCACAGGTGAGACCGCAGCCCCAGGCTCTGTGGTGCCGTGGAAGCGGCGGCAGTGGGCGCCGAGGGCTGGCCACAGCTTTCGGGGCTGGCCCCTTTGGCGTGGGAGAAATCCCCGGACGTTCGCAAGCCCCGTGCCGGCTTCGGGCAAAAAACGCCCCCGAGCGGGCCTCATACGTCGCGGCATAGGCAGCACAGGTGAGACCGCAGCCCCAGGCTCTGTGGTGCCGTGGAAGCGGCGGCAGTGGGCGCCGAGGGCTGGCCACAGCTTTCGGGGCTGGCCCCTTTGGCGTGGGAGAAATCCCCGGACGTTCGCAAGCCCCGTGCCGGCTTCGGGCAAAAAACGCCCCCGAGCGGGCCTCATACGTCGCGGCATAGGCAGCACAGGTGAGCCCGCAGCCCCAGGCTCTGTGGTGCCGTGGAAGCGGCGGCAGTGGGCGCCGAGGGCTGGCCACAGCTTTCGGGGCTGGCCCCTTTGGCGTGGGAGAAATCCCCGGACGTTCGCAAGCCCCGTGCCGGCATCGGGCAAAAAACGCCGCCGAGCGGGCCTCATACGTCGCGGCATAGGCAGCACAGGTGAGACCGCAGCCCCAGGCTCTGTGGTGCCGTGGAAGCGGCGGCAGTGGGCGCCGAGGGCTGGCCACAGCTTTCGGGGCTGGCCCCTTTGCCGTGGGAGAAATCCCCGGACGTTCGCAAGCCCCGTGCCGGCTTCGGGCAAAAAACGCCGCCGAGCGGGCCTCATACGTCGCGGCATAGGCAGCACAGGTGAGACCGCAGCCCCAGGCTCTGTGGTGCCGTGGAAGCGGCGGCAGTGGGCGCCGAGGGCTGGCCACAGCTTTCGGGGCTGGCCCCTTTGCCGTGGGAGAAATCCCCGGACGTTCGCAAGCCCCGTGCCGGCTTCGGGCAAAAAACGCCGCCGAGCGGGCCTCATACGTCGCGGCATAGGCAGCACAGGTGAGACCGCAGCCCCAGGCTCTGTGGTGCCGTGGAAGCGGCGGCAGTGGGCGCCGAGGGCTGGCCACAGCTTTCGGGGCTGGCCCCTTTGCCGTGGGAGAAATCCCCGGACGTTCGCAAGCCCCGTGCCGGCTTCGGGCAAAAAACGCCCCCGAGCGGGCCTCATACGTCGCGGCATAGGCAGCACAGGTGAGACCGCAGCCCCAGGCTCTGTGGTGCCGTGGAAGCGGCGGCAGTGGGCGCCGAGGGCTGGCCACAGCTTTCGGGGCTGGCCCCTTTGGCGTGGGAGAAATCCCCGGACGTTCGCAAGCCCCGTGCCAGCTTCGGGCAAAAAACGCCGCCGAGCGGGCCTCATACGTCGCGGCATAGGCAGCACAGGTGAGACCGCAGCCCCAGGCTCTGTGGTGCCGTGGAAGCGGCGGCAGTGGGCGCCGAGGGCTGGCCACAGCTTTCGGGGCTGGCCCCTTTGGCGTGGGAGAAATCCCCGGACGTTCGCAAGCCCCGTGCCGGCTTCGGGCAAAAAACGCCCCCGAGCGGGCCTCATACGTCGCGGCATAGGCAGCACAGGTGAGACCGCAGCCCCAGGCTCTGTGGTGCCGTGGAAGCGGCGGCAGTGGGCGCCGAGGGCTGGCCACAGCTTTCGGGGCTGGCCCCTTTGCCGTGGGAGAAATCCCCGGACGTTCGCAAGCCCCGTGCCGGCTACGGGCAAAAAACGCCCCCGAGCGGGCCTCATACGTCGCGGCATAGGCAGCACAGGTGAGACTGCAGCCCCAGGCTCTGTGGTGCCGTGGAAGCGGCGGCAGTGGGCGCCGAGGGCTGGCCACAGCTTTCGGGGCTGGCCCCTTTGGCGTGGGAGAAATCCCCGGATGTTCGCAAGCCCCATACCGGCTTCGGGCAAAAAACGCCCCCGAGCGGGCCTCATACGTCGCGGCATAGGCAGCACAGGTGAGCCCGCAGCCCCAGGCTCTGTGGTGCCGTGGAAGCGGCGGCAGTGGGCGCCGAGGGCTGGCCACAGCTTTCGGGGCTGGCCCCTTTGGCGTGGGAGAAATCCCTGGACGTTCGCAAGCCCCGTGCCGGCTTCGGGCAAAAAACGCCCCCGAGCGGGCCTCATACGTCGCGGCATAGGCAGCACAGGTGAGACCGCAGCCCCAGGCTCTGTGGTGCCGTGGAAGCGGCGGCAGTGGGCGCCGAGGGCTGGCCACAGCTTTCGGGGCTGGCCCCTTTGGCGTGGGAGAAATCCCCGGACGTTCGCAAGCCCCGTGCCGGCTTCGGGCAAAAAACGCCGCCGAGCGGGCCTCATACGTCGCGGCATAGGCAGCACAGGTGAGACCGCAGCCCCAGGCTCTGTGGTGCCGTGGAAGCGGCGGCAGTGGGCGCCGAGGGCTGGCCACAGCTTTCGGGGATGGCCCCTTTGGCGTGGGAGAAATCCCCGGACGTTCGCAAGCCCCGTGCCGGCTTCGGGCAAAAAACGCCGCCGAGCGGGCCTCATACGTCGCGGCATAGGCAGCACAGGTGAGACCGCAGCCCCAGGCTCTGTGGTGCCGTGGAAGCGGCGGCAGTGGGCGCCGAGGGCTGGCCACAGCTTTCGGGGCTGGCCCCTTTGGCGTGGGAGAAATTCCCGGACGTTCGCAAGCCCCGTGCCAGCTTCGGGCAAAAAACGCCGCCGAGCGGGCCTCATACGTCGCGGCATAGGCAGCACAGGTGAGACCGCAGCCCCAGGCTCTGTGGTGCCGTGGAAGCGGCGGCAGTGGGCGCCGAGGGCTGGCCACAGCTTTCGGGGCTGGCCCCTTTGGCGTGGGAGAAATCCCCGGACGTTCGCAAGCCCCGTGCCGGCTTCGGGCAAAAAACGCCGCCGAGCGGGCCTCATACGTCGCGGCATAGGCAGCACAGGTGAGACCGCAGCCCCAGGCTCTGTGGTGCCGTGGAAGCGGCGGCAGTGGGCGCCGAGGGCTGGCCACAGCTTTCGGGGATGGCCCCTTTGGCGTGGGAGAAATCCCCGGACGTTCGCAAGCCCCGTGCGGCTTCGGGCAAAAAACGCCCCCGAGCGGGCCTCATACGTCACGGCATAGGCAGCACAGGTGAGCCCGCAGCCCCAGGCTCTGTGGTGCCGTGGAAGCGGCGGCAGTGGGCGCCGAGGGCTGGCCACAGCTTTCGGGGCTGGCCCCTTTGGCGTGGGAGAAATCCCCGGACGTTCGCAAGCCCCGTGCCGGCTTCGGGCAAAAAACGCCCCCGAGCGGGCCTCATACGTCGCGGCATAGGCAGCACAGGTGAGACCGCAGCCCCAGGCTCTGTGGTGCCGTGGAAGCGGCGGCAGTGGGCGCCGAGGGCTGGCCACAGCTTTCGGGGCTGGCCCCTTTGGCGTGGGAGAAATCCCCGGACGTTCGCAAGCCCCGTGCCGGCTTCGGGCAAAAAACGCCCCCGAGCGGGCCTCATACGTCGCGGCATAGGCAGCACAGGTGAGACCGCAGCCCCAGGCTCTGTGGTGCCGTGGAAGCGGCGGCAGTGGGCGCCGAGGGCTGGCCACAGCTTTCGGGGCTGGCCCCTTTGGCGTGGGAGAAATCCCCGGACGTTCGCAAGCCCCGTGCCGGCTTCGGGCAAAAAACGCCCCCGAGCGGGCCTCATACGTCGCGGCATAGGCAGCACAGGTGAGACCGCAGCCCCAGGCTCTGTGGTGCCGTGGAAGCGGCGGCAGTGGGCGCCGAGGGCTGGCCACAGCTTTCGCGGCTGGCCCCTTTGGCGTGGGAGAAATCCCCGGACGTTCGCAAGCCCCGTGCCGGCTTCGGGCAAAAAACGCCCCCGAGCGGGCCTCATACGTCGCGGCATAGGCAGCACAGGTGAGACCGCAGCCCCAGGCTCTGTGGTGCCGTGGAAGCGGCGGCAGTGGGCGCCGAGGGCTGGCCACAGCTTTCGGGGCTGGCCCCTTTGGCGTGGGAGAAATCCCCGGACGTTCGCAAGCCCCGTGCCGGCTTCGGGCAAAAAACGCCCCCGAGCGGGCCTCATACGTCGCGGCATAGGCAGCACAGGTGAGACCGCAGCCCCAGGCTCTGTGGTGCCGTGGAAGCGGCGGCAGTGGGCGCCGAGGGCTGGCCACAGCTTTCGGGGCAGGCCCCTTTGGCGTGGGAGAAATCCCCGGACGTTCGCAAGCCCCGTGCCGGCTTCGGGCAAAAAACGCCCCCGAGCGGGCCTCATACGTCGCGGCATAGGCAGCACAGATGAGACCGCAGCCCCAGGCTCTGTGGTGCCGTGGAAGCAGCGGCAGTGGGCGCCGAGGGCTGGCCACAGCTTTCGGGGCTGGCCCCTTTGGCGTGGGAGAAATCCCCGGACGTTCGCAAGCCCCGTGCCGGCTTCGGGCAAAAAACGCCGCCGAGCGGGCCTCATACGTCGCGGCATAGGCAGCACAGGTGAGACCGCAGCCCCAGGCTCTGTGGTGCCGTGGAAGCGGCGGCAGTGGGCGCCGAGGGCTGGCCACAGCTTTCGGGGCTGGCCCCTTTGCCGTGGGAGAAATCCCCGGACGTTCGCAAGCCCCGTGCCAGCTTCGGGCAAAAAACGCCGCCGAGCGGGCCTCATACGTCGCGGCATAGGCAGCACAGGTGAGACCGCAGCCCCAGGCTCTGTGGTGCCGTGGAAGCGGCGGCAGTGGGCGCCGAGGGCTGGCCACAGCTTTCGGGGCTGGCCCCTTTGGCGTGGGAGAAATCCCCGGACGTTCGCAAGCCCCGTGCCGGCTTCGGGCAAAAAACGCCCCCGAGCGGGCCTCATACGTCGCGGCATAGGCAGCACAGGTGAGACCGCAGCCCCAGGCTCTGTGGTGCCGTGGAAGCGGCGGCAGTGGGCGCCGAGGGCTGGCCACAGCTTTCGGGGCTGGCCCCTTTGCCGTGGGAGAAATCCCCGGACGTTCGCAAGCCCCGTGCCGGCTTCGGGCAAAAAACGCCGCCGAGCGGGCCTCATACGTCGCGGCATAGGCAGCACAGGTGAGCCCGCAGCCCCAGGCTCTGTGGTGCCGTGGAAGCGGCGGCAGTGGGCGCCGAGGGCTGGCCACAGCTTTCGGGGCTGGCCCCTTTGGCGTGGGAGAAATCCCCGGATGTTCGCAAGCCCCATACCGGCTTCGGGCAAAAAACGCCCCCGAGCGGGCCTCATACGTCGCGGCATAGGCAGCACAGGTGAGCCCGCAGCCCCAGGCTCTGTGGTGCCGTGGAAGCGGCGGCAGTGGGCGCCGAGGGCTGGCCACAGCTTTCGGGGCTGGCCCCTTTGGCGTGGGAGAAATCCCTGGACGTTCGCAAGCCCCGTGCCGGCTTCGGGCAAAAAACGCCCCCGAGCGGGCCTCATACGTCGCGGCATATGCAGCACAGGTGAGACCGCAGCCCCAGGCTCTGTGGTGCCGTGGAAGCGGCGGCAGTGGGCGCCGAGGGCTGGCCACAGCTTTCGGGGCTGGCCCCTTTGGCGTGGGAGAAATCCCCGGACGTTCGCAAGCCCCGTGCCGGCTTCGGGCAAAAAACGCCGCCGAGCGGGCCTCATACGTCGCGGCATAGGCAGCACAGGTGAGCCCGCAGCCCCAGGCTCTGTGGTGCCGTGGAAGCGGCGGCAGTGGGCGCCGAGGGCTGGCCACAGCTTTCGGGGATGGCCCCTTTGGCGTGGGAGAAATCCCCGGACGTTCGCAAGCCCCGTGCCGGCTTCGGGCAAAAAACGCCGCCGAGCGGGCCTCATACGTCGCGGCATAGGCAGCACAGGTGAGACCGCAGCCCCAGGCTCTGTGGTGCCGTGGAAGCGGCGGCAGTGGGCGCCGAGGGCTGGCCACAGCTTTCGGGGCTGGCCCCTTTGGCGTGGGAGAAATTCCCGGACGTTCGCAAGCCCCGTGCCAGCTTCGGGCAAAAAACGCCGCCGAGCGGGCCTCATACGTCGCGGCATAGGCAGCACAGGTGAACCCGCAGCCCCAGGCTCTGTGGTGCCGTGGAAGCGGCGGCAGTGGGCGCCGAGGGCTGGCCACAGCTTTCGGGGCTGGCCCCTTTGGCGTGGGAGAAATCCCCGGACGTTCGCAAGCCCCGTGCCGGCTTCGGGCAAAAAACGCCGCCGAGCGGGCCTCATACGTCGCGGCATAGGCAGCACAGGTGAGCCCGCAGCCCCAGGCTCTGTGGTGCCGTGGAAGCGGCGGCAGTGGGCGCCGAGGGCTGGCCACAGCTTTCGGGGATGGCCCCTTTGGCGTGGGAGAAATCCCCGGACGTTCGCAAGCCCCGTGCCGGCATCGGGCAAAAAACGCCGCCGAGCGGGCCTCATACGTCGCGGCATAGGCAGCACAGGTGAGACCGCAGCCCCAGGCTCTGTGGTGCCGTGGAAGCGGCGGCAGTGGGCGCCGAGGGCTGGCCACAGCTTTCGGGGCTGGCCCCTTTGGCGTGGGAGAAATCCCCGGACGTTCGCAAGCCCCGTGCCGGCTTCGGGCAAAAAACGCCTCCGAGCGGGCCTCATACGTCGCGGCATAGGCAGCACAGGTGAGACCGCAGCCCCAGGCTCTGTGGTGCCGTGGAAGCGGCGGCAGTGGGCGCCGAGGGCTGGCCACAGCTTTCGGGGCTGGCCCCTTTGGCGTGGGAGAAATCCCCGGACGTTCGCAAGCCCCGTGCCGGCTTCGGGCAAAAAACGCCCCCGAGCGGGCCTCATACGTCGCGGCATAGGCAGCACAGGTGAGACCGCAGCCCCAGGCTCTGTGGTGCCGTGGAAGCGGCGGCAGTGGGCGCCGAGGGCTGGCCACAGCTTTCGGGGCTGGCCCCTTTGCCGTGGGAGAAATCCCCGGACGTTCGCAAGCCCCGTGCCGGCTTCGGGCAAAAAACGCCCCCGAGCGGGCCTCATACGTCGCGGCATAGGCAGCACAGGTGAGACTGCAGCCCCAGGCTCTGTGGTGCCGTGGAAGCGGCGGCAGTGGGCGCCGAGGGCTGGCCACAGCTTTCGGGGCTGGCCCCTTTGGCGTGGGAGAAATCCCCGGATGTTCGCAAGCCCCATACCGGCTTCGGGCAAAAAACGCCCCCGAGCGGGCCTCATACGTCGCGGCATAGGCAGCACAGGTGAGCCCGCAGCCCCAGGCTCTGTGGTGCCGTGGAAGCGGCGGCAGTGGGCGCCGAGGGCTGGCCACAGCTTTCGGGGCTGGCCCCTTTGGCGTGGGAGAAATCCCCGGACGTTCGCAAGCCCCGTGCCGGCATCGGGCAAAAAACGCCGCCGAGCAGGCCTCATACGTCGCGGCATAGGCAGCACAGGTGAGACCGCAGCCCCAGGCTCTGTGGTGCCGTGGAAGCGGCGGCAGTGGGCGCCGAGGGCTGGCCACAGCTTTCGGGGCTGGCCCCTTTGCCGTGGGAGAAATCCCCGGACGTTCGCAAGCCCCGTGCCGGCTTCGGGCAAAAAACGCCGCCGAGCGGGCCTCATACGTCGCGGCATAGGCAGCACAGGTGAGACCGCAGCCCCAGGCTCTGTGGTGCCGTGGAAGCGGCGGCAGTGGGCGCCGAGGGCTGGCCACAGCTTTCGGGGCTGGCCCCTTTGCCGTGGGAGAAATCCCCGGACGTTCGCAAGCCCCGTGCCGGCTTCGGGCAAAAAACGCCGCCGAGCGGGCCTCATACGTCGCGGCATAGGCAGCACAGGTGAGACCGCAGCCCCAGGCTCTGTGGTGCCGTGGAAGCGGCGGCAGTGGGCGCCGAGGGCTGGCCACAGCTTTCGGGGCTGGCCCCTTTGCCGTGGGAGAAATCCCCGGACGTTCGCAAGCCCCGTGCCGGCTTCGGGCAAAAAACGCCCCCGAGCGGGCCTCATACGTCGCGGCATAGGCAGCACAGGTGAGACCGCAGCCCCAGGCTCTGTGGTGCCGTGGAAGCGGCGGCAGTGGGCGCCGAGGGCTGGCCACAGCTTTCGGGGCTGGCCCCTTTGGCGTGGGAGAAATCCCCGGACGTTCGCAAGCCCCGTGCCAGCTTCGGGCAAAAAACGCCGCCGAGCGGGCCTCATACGTCGCGGCATAGGCAGCACAGGTGAGCCCGCAGCCCCAGGCTCTGTGGTGCCGTGGAAGCGGCGGCAGTGGGCGCCGAGGGCTGGCCACAGCTTTCGGGGCTGGCCCCTTTGGCGTGGGAGAAATCCCCGGACGTTCGCAAGCCCCGTGCCGGCTTCGGGCAAAAAACGCCCCCGAGCGGGCCTCATACGTCGCGGCATAGGCAGCACAGGTGAGACCGCAGCCCCAGGCTCTGTGGTGCCGTGGAAGCGGCGGCAGTGGGCGCCGAGGGCTGGCCACAGCTTTCGGGGCTGGCCCCTTTGGCGTGGGAGAAATCCCGGATGTTCGCAAGCCCCATACCGGCTTCGGGCAAAAAACGCCCCCGAGCGGGCCTCATACGTCGCGGCATAGGCAGCACAGGTGAGACCGCAGCCCCAGGCTCTGTGGTGCCGTGGAAGCGGCGGCAGTGGGCGCCGAAGGCTGGCCACAGCTTTCGGGGCTGGCCCCTTTGGCGTGGGAGAAATCCCCGGACGTTCGCAAGCCCCGTGCCGGCTTCGGGCAAAAAACGCCCCCGAGCGGGCCTCATACGTCGCGGCATAGGCAGCACAGGTGAGACCGCAGCCCCAGGCTCTGTGGTGCCGTGGAAGCGGCGGCAGTGGGCGCCGAGGGCTGGCCACAGCTTTCGGGGCTGGCCCCTTTGGCGTGGGAGAAATCCCCGGACGTTCGCAAGCCCCGTGCCGGCTTCGGGCAAAAAACGCCGCCGAGCGGGCCTCATACGTCGCGGCATAGGCAGCACAGGTGAGACCGCAGCCCCAGGCTCTGTGGTGCCGTGGAAGCGGCGGCAGTGGGCGCCGAGGGCTGGCCACAGCTTTCGGGGATGGCCCCTTTGGCGTGGGAGAAATCCCCGGACGTTCGCAAGCCCCGTGCCGGCTTCGGGCAAAAAACGCCGCCGAGCGGGCCTCATACGTCGCGGCATAGGCAGCACAGGTGAGACCGCAGCCCCAGGCTCTGTGGTGCCGTGGAAGCGGCGGCAGTGGGCGCCGAGGGCTGGCCACAGCTTTCGGGGCTGGCCCCTTTGGCGTGGGAGAAATTCCCGGACGTTCGCAAGCCCCGTGCCAGCTTCGGGCAAAAAACGCCGCCGAGCGGGCCTCATACGTCGCGGCATAGGCAGCACAGGTGAGACCGCAGCCCCAGGCTCTGTGGTGCCGTGGAAGCGGCGGCAGTGGGCGCCGAGGGCTGGCCACAGCTTTCGGGGCTGGCCCCTTTGGCGTGGGAGAAATCCCCGGACGTTCGCAAGCCCCGTGCCGGCTTCGGGCAAAAAACGCCGCCGAGCGGGCCTCATACGTCGCGGCATAGGCAGCACAGGTGAGCCCGCAGCCCCAGGCTCTGTGGTGCCGTGGAAGCGGCGGCAGTGGGCGCCGAGGGCTGGCCACAGCTTTCGGGGATGGCCCCTTTGGCGTGGGAGAAATCCCCGGACGTTCGCAAGCCCCGTGCGGCTTCGGGCAAAAAACGCCCCCGAGCGGGCCTCATACGTCACGGCATAGGCAGCACAGGTGAGCCCGCAGCCCCAGGCTCTGTGGTGCCGTGGAAGCGGCGGCAGTGGGCGCCGAGGGCTGGCCACAGCTTTCGGGGCTGGCCCCTTTGGCGTGGGAGAAATCCCCGGACGTTCGCAAGCCCCGTGCCGGCTTCGGGCAAAAAACGCCCCCGAGCGGGCCTCATACGTCGCGGCATAGGCAGCACAGGTGAGACCGCAGCCCCAGGCTCTGTGGTGCCGTGGAAGCGGCGGCAGTGGGCGCCGAGGGCTGGCCACAGCTTTCGGGGCTGGCCCCTTTGGCGTGGGAGAAATCCCCGGACGTTCGCAAGCCCCGTGCCGGCTTCGGGCAAAAAACGCCCCCGAGCGGGCCTCATACGTCGCGGCATAGGCAGCACAGGTGAGACCGCAGCCCAGGCTCTGTGGTGCCGTGGAAGCGGCGGCAGTGGGCGCCGAGGGCTGGCCACAGCTTTCGCGGCTGGCCCCTTTGGCGTGGGAGAAATCCCCGGACGTTCGCAAGCCCCGTGCCGGCTTCGGGCAAAAAACGCCCCCGAGCGGGCCTCATACGTCGCGGCATAGGCAGCACAGGTGAGACCGCAGCCCCAGGCTCTGTGGTGCCGTGGAAGCGGCGGCAGTGGGCGCCGAGGGCTGGCCACAGCTTTCGGGGCTGGCCCCTTTGGCGTGGGAGAAATCCCCGGACGTTCGCAAGCCCCGTGCCGGCTTCGGGCAAAAAACGCCCCCGAGCGGGCCTCATACGTCGCGGCATAGGCAGCACAGGTGAGACCGCAGCCCCAGGCTCTGTGGTGCCGTGGAAGCGGCGGCAGTGGGCGCCGAGGGCTGGCCACAGCTTTCGGGGCAGGCCCCTTTGGCGTGGGAGAAATCCCCGGACGTTCGCAAGCCCCGTGCCGGCTTCGGGCAAAAAACGCCCCCGAGCGGGCCTCATACGTCGCGGCATAGGCAGCACAGATGAGACCGCAGCCCCAGGCTCTGTGGTGCCGTGGAAGCAGCGGCAGTGGGCGCCGAGGGCTGGCCACAGCTTTCGGGGCTGGCCCCTTTGGCGTGGGAGAAATCCCCGGACGTTCGCAAGCCCCGTGCCGGCTTCGGGCAAAAAACGCCGCCGAGCGGGCCTCATACGTCGCGGCATAGGCAGCACAGGTGAGACCGCAGCCCCAGGCTCTGTGGTGCCGTGGAAGCGGCGGCAGTGGGCGCCGAGGGCTGGCCACAGCTTTCGGGGCTGGCCCCTTTGGCGTGGGAGAAATCCCCGGACGTTCGCAAGCCCCGTGCCAGCTTCGGGCAAAAAACGCCGCCGAGCGGGCCTCATACGTCGCGGCATAGGCAGCACAGGTGAGACCGCAGCCCCAGGCTCTGTGGTGCCGTGGAAGCGGCGGCAGTGGGCGCCGAGGGCTGGCCACAGCTTTCGGGGCTGGCCCCTTTGGCGTGGGAGAAATCCCCGGACGTTCGCAAGCCCCGTGCCGGCTTCGGGCAAAAAACGCCCCCGAGCGGGCCTCATACGTCGCGGCATAGGCAGCACAGGTGAGACCGCAGCCCCAGGCTCTGTGGTGCCGTGGAAGCGGCGGCAGTGGGCGCCGAGGGCTGGCCACAGCTTTCGGGGCTGGCCCCTTTGCCGTGGGAGAAATCCCCGGACGTTCGCAAGCCCCGTGCCGGCTTCGGGCAAAAAACGCCGCCGAGCGGGCCTCATACGTCGCGGCATAGGCAGCACAGGTGAGCCCGCAGCCCCAGGCTCTGTGGTGCCGTGGAAGCGGCGGCAGTGGGCGCCGAGGGCTGGCCACAGCTTTCGGGGCTGGCCCCTTTGGCGTGGGAGAAATCCCCGGATGTTCGCAAGCCCCATACCGGCTTCGGGCAAAAAACGCCCCCGAGCGGGCCTCATACGTCGCGGCATAGGCAGCACAGGTGAGCCCGCAGCCCCAGGCTCTGTGGTGCCGTGGAAGCGGCGGCAGTGGGCGCCGAGGGCTGGCCACAGCTTTCGGGGCTGGCCCCTTTGGCGTGGGAGAAATCCCTGGACGTTCGCAAGCCCCGTGCCGGCTTCGGGCAAAAAACGCCCCCGAGCGGGCCTCATACGTCGCGGCATATGCAGCACAGGTGAGACCGCAGCCCCAGGCTCTGTGGTGCCGTGGAAGCGGCGGCAGTGGGCGCCGAGGGCTGGCCACAGCTTTCGGGGCTGGCCCCTTTGGCGTGGGAGAAATTCCCGGACGTTCGCAAGCCCCGTGCCAGCTTCGGGCAAAAAACGCCGCCGAGCGGGCCTCATACGTCGCGGCATAGGCAGCACAGGTGAACCCGCAGCCCCAGGCTCTGTGGTGCCGTGGAAGCGGCGGCAGTGGGCGCCGAGGGCTGGCCACAGCTTTCGGGGCTGGCCCCTTTGGCGTGGGAGAAATCCCCGGACGTTCGCAAGCCCCGTGCCGGCTTCGGGCAAAAAACGCCGCCGAGCGGGCCTCATACGTCGCGGCATAGGCAGCACAGGTGAGCCCGCAGCCCCAGGCTCTGTGGTGCCGTGGAAGCGGCGGCAGTGGGCGCCGAGGGCTGGCCACAGCTTTCGGGGATGGCCCCTTTGGCGTGGGAGAAATCCCCGGACGTTCGCAAGCCCCGTGCCGGCATCGGGCAAAAAACGCCGCCGAGCGGGCCTCATACGTCGCGGCATAGGCAGCACAGGTGAGACCGCAGCCCCAGGCTCTGTGGTGCCGTGGAAGCGGCGGCAGTGGGCGCCGAGGGCTGGCCACAGCTTTCGGGGCTGGCCCCTTTGGCGTGGGAGAAATCCCCGGACGTTCGCAAGCCCCGTGCCGGCTTCGGGCAAAAAACGCCCCCGAGCGGGCCTCATACGTCGCGGCATAAGCAGCACAGGTGAGACCGCAGCCCCAGGCTCTGTGGTGCCGTGGAAGCGGCGGCAGTGGGCGCCGAGGGCTGGCCACAGCTTTCGGGGCTGGCCCCTTTGGCGTGGGAGAAATCCCCGGACGTTCGCAAGCCCCGTGCCGGCTTCGGGCAAAAAACGCCCCCGAGCGGGCCTCATACGTCGCGGCATAGGCAGCACAGGTGAGACCGCAGCCCCAGGCTCTGTGGTGCCGTGGAAGCGGCGGCAGTGGGCGCCGAGGGCTGGCCACAGCTTTCGGGGCTGGCCCCTTTGGCGTGGGAGAAATCCCCGGACGTTCGCAAGCCCCGTGCCGGCTTCGGGCAAAAAACGCCCCCGAGCGGGCCTCATACGTCGCGGCATAGGCAGCACAGGTGAGACCGCAGCCCCAGGCTCTGTGGTGCCGTGGAAGCGGCGGCAGTGGGCGCCGAGGGCTGGCCACAGCTTTCGGGGCTGGCCCCTTTGGCGTGGGAGAAATCCCCGGACGTTCGCAAGCCCCGTGCCGGCTTCGGGCAAAAAAACGCCCCCGAGCGGGCCTCATACGTCGCGGCATAGGCAGCACAGGTGAGACCGCAGCCCCAGGCTCTGTGGTGCCGTGGAAGCGGCGGGCAGTGGGCGCCGAGGGCTGGCCACAGCTTTCGCGGCTGGCCCCTTTGGCGTGGGAGAAATCCCCGGACGTTCGCAAGCCCCGTGCCGGCTTCGGGCAAAAAACGCCCCGAGCGGGCCTCATACGTCGCGGCATAGGCAGCACAGGTGAGACCGCAGCCCCAGGCTCTGTGGTGCCATGGAAGCGGCGGCAGTGGGCGCCGAGGGCTGGCCACAGCTTTCGGGGCTGGCCCCTTTGGCGTGGGAGAAATCCCCGGACGTTCGCAAGCCCCGTGCCGGCTTCGGGCAAAAAACGCCGCCGAGCGGGCCCTCATACGTCGCGGCATAGGCAGCACAGGTGAGCCCGCAGCCCCAGGCTCTGTGGTGCCGTGGAAGCGGCGGCAGTGGGCGCCGAGGGCTGGCCACAGCTTTCGGGGATGGCCCCTTTGGCGCGTGGGAGAAATCCCCGGACGTTCGCAAGCCCCGTGCCGGCATCGGGCAAAAAACGCCGCCGAGCGGGCCTCATACGTCGCGGCATAGGCAGCACAGGTGAGACCGCAGCCCCAGGCTCTGTGGTGCCGTGGAAGCGGCGGGCAGTGGGCGCCGAGGGCTGGCCACAGCTTTCGGGGCTGGCCCCTTTGGCGTGGGAGAAATCCCCGGACGTTCGCAAGCCCCGTGCCGGCTTCGGGCAAAAAACGCCGCCGAGCGGGCCTCATACGTCGCGGCATAGGCAGCACAGGTGAGACCGCAGCCCCAGGCTCTGTGGTGCCGTGGAAGCGGCGGCAGTGGGCGCCGAGGGCTGGCCACAGCTTTCGGGGCTGGCCCCTTTGGCGTGGGAGAAATTCCCGGACGTTCGCAAGCCCCGTGCCAGCTTCGGGCCTAAAAAACGCCGCCGAGCGGGCCTCATACGTCGCGGCATAGGCAGCACAGGTGAACCCGCAGCCCCAGGCTCTGTGGTGCCGTGGAAGCGGCGGCAGTGGGCGCCGAGGGCTGGCCACAGCTTTCGGGGCTGGCCCCTTTGGCGTGGGAGAAATCCCCGGACGTTCGCAAGCCCCGTGCCGGCTTCGGGCAAAAAACGCCGCCGAGCGGGCCTCATACGTCGCGGCATAGGCAGCACAGGTGAGCCCGCAGCCCCAGGCTCTGTGGTGCCGTGGAAGCGGCGGCAGTGGGCGCCGAGGGCTGGCCACAGCTTTCGGGGATGGCCCCTTGGCGTGGGAGAAATCCCCGGACGTTCGCAAGCCCCGTGCCGGCATCGGGCAAAAAACGCCGCCGAGCGGGGCCTCATACGTCGCGGCATAGGCAGCACAGGTGAGACCGCAGCCCCAGGCTCTGTGGTGCCGTGGAAGCGGCGGCAGTGGGCGCCGAGGGCTGGCCACAGCTTTCGGGGCTGGCCCCTTTGGCGTGGGAGAAATCCCCGGACGTTCGCAAGCCCCGTGCCGGCTTCGGGCAAAAAACGCCCCCGAGCGGGCCTCATACGTCGCGGCATAGGCAGCACAGGTGAGACCGCAGCCCCAGGCTCTGTGGTGCCGTGGAAGCGGCGGCAGTGGGCGCCGAGGGCTGGCCACAGCTTTCGGGGCTGGCCCCTTTGGCGTGGAGAAATCCCCGGACGTTCGCAAGCCCCGTGCCGGCTTCGGGCAAAAAACGCCCCCGAGCGGGCCTCATACGTCGCGGCATAGGCAGCACAGGTGAGACCGCAGCCCCAGGCTCTGTGGTGCCGTGGAAGCGGCGGCAGTGGGCGCCGAGGGCTGGCCACAGCTTTCGGGGGCTGGCCCCTTTGGCGTGGGAGAAATCCCCGGACGTTCGCAAGCCCCGTGCCGGCTTCGGGCAAAAAACGCCCCCGAGCGGGCCTCATACGTCGCGGCATAGGCAGCACAGGTGAGACCGCAGCCCCAGGCTCTGTGGTGCCGTGGAAGCGGCGGCAGTGGGCGCCGAGGGCTGGCCACAGCTTTCGGGGCTGGCCCCTTTGGCGTGGGAGAAATCCCCGGACGTTCGCAAGCCCCGTGCCGGCTTCGGGCAAAAAACGCCCCCGAGCGGGCCTCATACGTCGCGGCATAGGCAGCACAGGTGAGACCGCAGCCCCAGGCTCTGTGGTGCCGTGGAAGCGGCGGCAGTGGGCGCCGAGGGCTGGCCACAGCTTTCGCGGCTGGCCCCTTTGGCGTGGGAGAAATCCCCGGACGTTCGCAAGCCCCGTGCCGGCTTCGGGCAAAAAACGCCCCCGAGCGGGCCTCATACGTCGCGGCATAGGCAGCACAGGTGAGACCGCAGCCCCAGGCTCTGTGGTGCCATGGAAGCGGCGGCAGTGGGCGCCGAGGGCTGGCCACAGCTTTCGGGGCTGGCCCCTTTGGCGTGGGAGAAATCCCCGGACGTTCGCAAGCCCCGTGCCGGCTTCGGGCAAAAAACGCCGCCGAGCGGGCCTCATACGTCGCGGCATAGGCAGCACAGGTGAGCCCGCAGCCCCAGGCTCTGTGGTGCCGTGGAAGCGGCGGCAGTGGGCGCCGAGGGCTGGCCACAGCTTTCGGGGATGGCCCCTTTGGCGTGGGAGAAATCCCCGGACGTTCGCAAGCCCCGTGCCGGCATCGGGCAAAAAACGCCGCCGAGCGGGGCCTCATACGTCGCGGCATAGGCAGCACAGGTGAGACCGCAGCCCCAGGCTCTGTGGTGCCGTGGGAAGCGGCGGCAGTGGGCGCCGAGGGCTGGCCACAGCTTTCGGGGCTGGCCCCTTTGGCGTGGGAGAAATCCCCGGACGTTCGCAAGCCCCGTGCCGGCTTCGGGCAAAAAACGCCCCCGAGCGGGCCTCATACGTCGCGGCATAGGCAGCACAGGTGGAGACCGCAGCCCCAGGCTCTGTGGTGCCGTGGAAGCGGCGGCAGTGGGCGCCGAGGGCTGGCCACAGCTTTCGGGGCTGGCCCCTTTGGCGTGGGAGAAATCCCCGGACGTTCGCAAGCCCCGTGCCGGCTTCGGGCAAAAAACGCCCCCCGAGCGGGCCTCATACGTCGCGGCATAGGCAGCACAGGTGAGACCGCAGCCCCAGGCTCTGTGGTGCCGTGGAAGCGGCGGCAGTGGGCGCCGAGGGCTGGCCACAGCTTTCGGGGCTGGCCCCTTTGCCGTGGGAGAAATCCCCGGACGTTCGCAAGCCCCGTGCCGGCTTCGGGCAAAAAACGCCCCCGAGCGGGCCTCATACGTCGCGGCATAGGCAGCACAGGTGAGACTGCAGCCCCAGGCTCTGTGTGCCGTGGAAGCGGCGGCAGTGGGCGCCGAGGGCTGGCCACAGCTTTCGGGGCTGGCCCCTTTGGCGTGGGAGAAATCCCCGGATGTTCGCAAGCCCCATACCGGCTTCGGGCAAAAAACGCCCCCGAGCGGGCCTCATACGTCGCGGCATAGGCAGCACAGGTGAGCCCGCAAGCCCCAGGCTCTGTGGTGCCGTGGAAGCGGCGGCAGTGGGCGCCGAGGGCTGGCCACAGCTTTCGGGGCTGGCCCCTTTGGCGTGGGAGAAATCCCCGGACGTTCGCAAGCCCCGTGCCGGCATCGGGCAAAAAACGCCGCCGAGCAGGCCTCATACGTCGCGGCATAGGCAGCACAGGTGAGACCGCAGCCCCAGGCTCTGTGGTGCCGTGGAAGCGGCGGCAGTGGGCGCCGAGGGCTGGCCACAGCTTTCGGGGCTGGCCCCTTTGCCGTGGGAGAAATCCCCGGACGTTCGCAAGCCCCGTGCCGGCTTCGGGCAAAAAACGCCCCCGAGCGGGCCTCATACGTCGCGGCATAGGCAGCACAGGTGAGACCGCAGCCCCAGGCTCTGTGGTGCCGTGGAAGCGGCGGCAGTGGGCGCCGAGGGCTGGCCACAGCTTTCGGGGCTGGCCCCTTTGCCGTGGGAGAAAATCCCCGGACGTTCGCAAGCCCCGTGCCGGCTTCGGGCAAAAAACGCCGCCGAGCGGGCCTCATACGTCGCGGCATAGGCAGCACAGGTGAGACCGCAGCCCCAGGCTCTGTGGTGCCGTGGAAGCGGCGGCAGTGGGCGCCGAGGGCTGGCCACAGCTTTCGGGGCTGGCCCCTTTGGCGTGGGAGAAATCCCCGGACGTTCGCAAGCCCCGTGCCAGCTTCGGGCAAAAAACGCCGCCGAGCGGGCCTCATACGTCGCGGCATAGGCAGCACAGGTGAGACCGCAGCCCCAGGCTCTGTGGTGCCGTGGGAAGCGGCGGCAGTGGGCGCCGAGGGCTGGCCACAGCTTTCGGGGCTGGCCCCTTTGGCGTGGGAGAAATCCCCGGACGTTCGCAAGCCCCGTGCCGGCTTCGGGCAAAAAACGCCCCCGAGCGGGCCTCATACGTCGCGGCATAGGCAGCACAGGTGAGACCGCAGCCCCAGGCTCTGTGGTGCCGTGGAAGCGGCGGCAGTGGGCGCCGAGGGCTGGCCACAGCTTTCGGGGCTGGCCCCTTTGGCGTGGGAGAAATCCCCGGATGTTCGCAAGCCCCATACCGGCTTCGGGCAAAAAACGCCCCCGAGCGGGCCTCATACGTCGCGGCATAGGCAGCACAGGTGAGCCCGCAGCCCCAGGCTCTGTGGTGCCGTGGAAGCGGCGGCAGTGGGCGCCGAGGGCTGGCCACAGCTTTCGGGGCTGGCCCCTTTGGCGTGGGAGAAATCCCTGGACGTTCGCAAGCCCCGTGCCGGCTTCGGGCAAAAAACGCCCCCGAGCGGGCCTCATACGTCGCGGCATAGGCAGCACAGGTGAGACCGCAGCCCCAGGCTCTGTGGTGCCGTGGAAGCGGCGGCAGTGGGCGCCGAGGGCTGGCCACAGCTTTCGGGGCTGGCCCCTTTGGCGTGGGAGAAATCCCCGGACGTTCGCAAGCCCCGTGCCGGCTTCGGGCAAAAAACGCCCCCGAGCGGGCCTCATACGTCGCGGCATAGGCAGCACAGGTGAGACCGCAGCCCCAGGCTCTGTGGTGCCGTGGAAGCGGCGGCAGTGGGCGCCGAGGGCTGGCCACAGCTTTCGGGGATGGCCCCTTTGGCGTGGGAGAAATCCCCGGACGTTCGCAAGCCCCGTGCCGGCTTCGGGCAAAAAACGCCGCCGAGCGGGCCTCATACGTCGCGGCATAGGCAGCACAGGTGAGACCGCAGCCCCAGGCTCTGTGGTGCCGTGGAAGCGGCGGCAGTGGGCGCCGAGGGCTGGCCACAGCTTTCGGGGCTGGCCCCTTTGGCGTGGGAGAAATTCCCGGACGTTCGCAAGCCCCGTGCCAGCTTCGGGCAAAAAACGCCGCCGAGCGGGCCTCATACGTCGCGGCATAGGCAGCACAGGTGAGACCGCAGCCCCAGGCTCTGTGGTGCCGTGGAAGCGGCGGCAGTGGGCGCCGAGGGCTGGCCACAGCTTTCGGGGCTGGCCCCTTTGCCGTGGGAGAAATCCCCGGACGTTCGCAAGCCCCGTGCCGGCTTCGGGCAAAAAACGCCGCCGAGCGGGCCTCATACGTCGCGGCATAGGCAGCACAGGTGAGCCCGCAGCCCCAGGCTCTGTGGTGCCGTGGAAGCGGCGGCAGTGGGCGCCGAGGGCTGGCCACAGCTTTCGGGGCTGGCCCCTTTGGCGTGGGAGAAATCCCCGGACGTTCGCAAGCCCCGTGCCGGCTTCGGGCAAAAAACGCCCCCGAGCGGGCCTCATACGTCGCGGCATAGGCAGCACAGGTGAGACCGCAGCCCCAGGCTCTGTGGTGCCGTGGAAGCGGCGGCAGTGGGCGCCGAGGGCTGGCCACAGCTTTCGGGGATGGCCCCTTTGGCGTGGGAGAAATCCCCGGACGTTCGCAAGCCCCGTGCCGGCATCGGGCAAAAACCGCCGCAGAGCGGGCCTCATACGTCGCGGCATAGGCAGCACAGGTGAGACCGCAGCCCCAGGCTCTGTGGTGCCGTGGAAGCGGCGGCAGTGGGCGCCGAGGGCTGGCCACAGCTTTCGGGGCTGGCCCCTTTGGCGTGGGAGAAATCCCCGGACGTTCGCAAGCCCCGTGCCGGCTTCGGGCAAAAAACGCCCCCGAGCGGGCCTCATACGTCGCGGCATAGGCAGCACAGGTGAGACCGCAGCCCCAGGCTCTGTGCTGCCGTGGAAGCGGCGGCAGTGGGCGCCGAGGGCTGGCCACAGCTTTCGGGGCTGGCCCCTTTGGCGTGGGAGAAATCCCCGGACGTTCGCAAGCCCCGTGCCGGCTTCGGGCAAAAAACGCCCCCGAGCGGGCCTCATACGTCGCGGCATAGGCAGCACAGGTGAGACCGCAGCCCCAGGCTCTGTGGTGCCGTGGAAGCGGCGGCAGTGGGCGCCGAGGGCTGGCCACAGCTTTCGGGGATGGCCCCTTTGGCGTGGGAGAAATCCCCGGACGTTCGCAAGCCCCGTGCGGCTTCGGGCAAAAAACGCCCCCGAGCGGGCCTCATACGTCACGGCATAGGCAGCACAGGTGAGCCCGCAGCCCCAGGCTCTGTGGTGCCGTGGAAGCGGCGGCAGTGGGCGCCGAGGGCTGGCCACAGCTTTCGGGGCTGGCCCCTTTGGCGTGGGAGAAATCCCCGGACGTTCGCAAGCCCCGTGCCGGCTTCGGGCAAAAAACGCCCCCGAGCGGGCCTCATACGTCGCGGCATAGGCAGCACAGGTGAGACCGCAGCCCCAGGCTCTGTGGTGCCGTGGAAGCGGCGGCAGTGGGCGCCGAGGGCTGGCCACAGCTTTCGGGGCTGGCCCCTTTGGCGTGGGAGAAATCCCCGGACGTTCGCAAGCCCCGTGCCGGCTTCGGGCAAAAAACGCCCCCGAGCGGGCCTCATACGTCGCGGCATAGGCAGCACAGGTGAGACCGCAGCCCCAGGCTCTGTGGTGCCGTGGAAGCGGCGGCAGTGGGCGCCGAGGGCTGGCCACAGCTTTCGGGGCTGGCCCCTTTGGCGTGGGAGAAATCCCCGGACGTTCGCAAGCCCCGTGCCGGCTTCGGGCAAAAAACGCCCCCGAGCGGGCCTCATACGTCGCGGCATAGGCAGCACAGGTGAGACCGCAGCCCCAGGCTCTGTGGTGCCGTGGAAGCGGCGGCAGTGGGCGCCGAGGGCTGGCCACAGCTTTCGCGGCTGGCCCCTTTGGCGTGGGAGAAATCCCCGGACGTTCGCAAGCCCCGTGCCGGCTTCGGGCAAAAAACGCCCCCGAGCGGGCCTCATACGTCGCGGCATAGGCAGCACAGGTGAGACCGCAGCCCCAGGCTCTGTGGTGCCGTGGAAGCGGCGGCAGTGGGCGCCGAGGGCTGGCCACAGCTTTCGGGGCTGGCCCCTTTGGCGTGGGAGAAATCCCCGGACGTTCGCAAGCCCCGTGCCGGCTTCGGGCAAAAAACGCCCCCGAGCGGGCCTCATACGTCGCGGCATAGGCAGCACAGGTGAGACCGCAGCCCCAGGCTCTGTGGTGCCGTGGAAGCGGCGGCAGTGGGCGCCGAGGGCTGGCCACAGCTTTCGGGGCAGGCCCCTTTGGCGTGGGAGAAATCCCCGGACGTTCGCAAGCCCCGTGCCGGCTTCGGGCAAAAAACGCCCCCGAGCGGGCCTCATACGTCGCGGCATAGGCAGCACAGATGAGACCGCAGCCCCAGGCTCTGTGGTGCCGTGGAAGCAGCGGCAGTGGGCGCCGAGGGCTGGCCACAGCTTTCGGGGCTGGCCCCTTTGGCGTGGGAGAAATCCCCGGACGTTCGCAAGCCCCGTGCCGGCTTCGGGCAAAAAACGCCGCCGAGCGGGCCTCATACGTCGCGGCATAGGCAGCACAGGTGAGACCGCAGCCCCAGGCTCTGTGGTGCCGTGGAAGCGGCGGCAGTGGGCGCCGAGGGCTGGCCACAGCTTTCGGGGCTGGCCCCTTTGGCGTGGGAGAAATCCCCGGACGTTCGCAAGCCCCGTGCCAGCTTCGGGCAAAAAACGCCGCCGAGCGGGCCTCATACGTCGCGGCATAGGCAGCACAGGTGAGACCGCAGCCCCAGGCTCTGTGGTGCCGTGGAAGCGGCGGCAGTGGGCGCCGAGGGCTGGCCACAGCTTTCGGGGCTGGCCCCTTTGGCGTGGGAGAAATCCCCGGACGTTCGCAAGCCCCGTGCCGGCTTCGGGCAAAAAACGCCCCCGAGCGGGCCTCATACGTCGCGGCATAGGCAGCACAGGTGAGACCGCAGCCCCAGGCTCTGTGGTGCCGTGGAAGCGGCGGCAGTGGGCGCCGAGGGCTGGCCACAGCTTTCGGGGCTGGCCCCTTTGCCGTGGGAGAAATCCCCGGACGTTCGCAAGCCCCGTGCCGGCTTCGGGCAAAAAACGCCGCCGAGCGGGCCTCATACGTCGCGGCATAGGCAGCACAGGTGAGCCCGCAGCCCCAGGCTCTGTGGTGCCGTGGAAGCGGCGGCAGTGGGCGCCGAGGGCTGGCCACAGCTTTCGGGGCTGGCCCCTTTGGCGTGGGAGAAATCCCCGGATGTTCGCAAGCCCCATACCGGCTTCGGGCAAAAAACGCCCCCGAGCGGGCCTCATACGTCGCGGCATAGGCAGCACAGGTGAGACCGCAGCCCCAGGCTCTGTGGTGCCGTGGAAGCGGCGGCAGTGGGCGCCGAGGGCTGGCCACAGCTTTCGGGGCTGGCCCCTTTGGCGTGGGAGAAATCCCCGGACGTTCGCAAGCCCCGTGCCGGCTTCGGGCAAAAAACGCCCCCGAGCGGGCCTCATACGTCGCGGCATAGGCAGCACAGGTGAGACCGCAGCCCCAGGCTCTGTGGTGCCGTGGAAGCGGCGGCAGTGGGCGCCGAGGGCTGGCCACAGCTTTCGGGGCTGGCCCCTTTGGCGTGGGAGAAATCCCCGGATGTTCGCAAGCCCCATACCGGCTTCGGGCAAAAAACGCCCCCGAGCGGGCCTCATCGTCGCGGCATAGGCAGCACAGGTGAGCCCGCAGCCCCAGGCTCTGTGGTGCCGTGGAAGCGGCGGCAGTGGGCGCCGAGGGCTGGCCACAGCTTTCGCGGCTGGCCCCTTTGGCGTGGGAGAAATCCCCGGACGTTCGCAAGCCCCGTGCCGGCATCGGGCAAAAAACGCCGCCGAGCGGGCCTCATACGTCGCGGCATAGGCAGCACAGGTGAGACCGCAGCCCCAGGCTCTGTGGTGCCGTGGAAGCGGCGGCAGTGGGCGCCGAGGGCTGGCCACAGCTTTCGGGGCTGGCCCCTTTGGCGTGGGAGAAATCCCCGGACGTTCGCAAGCCCCGTGCCGGCTTCGGGCAAAAAACGCCCCCGAGCGGGCCTCATACGTCGCGGCATAGGCAGCACAGGTGAGACCGCAGCCCCAGGCTCTGTGGTGCCGTGGAAGCGGCGGCAGTGGGCGCCGAGGGCTGGCCACAGCTTTCGGGGCTGGCCCCTTTGCCGTGGGAGAAATCCCCGGACGTTCGCAAGCCCCGTGCCGGCTTCGGGCAAAAAACGCCCCCGAGCGGGCCTCATACGTCGCGGCATAGGCAGCACAGGTGAGACCGCAGCCCCAGGCTCTGTGGTGCCGTGGAAGCGGCGGCAGTGGGCGCCGAGGGCTGGCCACAGCTTTCGGGGCTGGCCCCTTTGGCGTGGGAGAAATCCCCGGACGTTCGCAAGCCCCGTGCCGGCTTCGGGCAAAAAACGCCCCCGAGCGGGCCTCATACGTCGCGGCATAGGCAGCACAGGTGAGCCCGCATCCCCAGGCTCTGTGCTGCCGTGGAAGCGGCGGCAGTGGGCGCCGAGGGCTGGCCACAGCTTTCGGGGCTGGCCCCTTTGGCGTGGGAGAAATCCCCGGATGTTCGCAAGCCCCATACCGGCTTCGGGCAAAAAACGCCCCCGAGCGGGCCTCATACGTCGCGGCATAGGCAGCACAGGTGAGCCCGCAGCCCCAGGCTCTGTGGTGCCGTGGAAGCGGCGGCAGTGGGCGCCGAGGGCTGGCCACAGCTTTCGGGGCTGGCCCCTTTGGCGTGGGAGAAATCCCCGGACGTTCGCAAGCCCCGTGCCGGCTTCGGGCAAAAAACGCCCCCGAGCGGGCCTCATACGTCGCGGCATAGGCAGCACAGGTGAGCCCGCAGCCCCAGGCTCTGTGGTGCCGTGGAAGCGGCGGCAGTGGGCGCCGAGGGCTGGCCACAGCTTTCGGGGCTGGCCCCTTTGCCGTGGGAGAAATCCCCGGACGTTCGCAAGCCCCGTGCCGGCTTCGGGCAAAAAACGCCCCCGAGCGGGCCTCATACGTCGCGGCATAAGCAGCACAGGTGAGCCCGCAGCCCCAGGCTCTGTGGTGCCGTGGAAGCGGCGGCAGTGGGCGCCGAGGGCTGGCCACAGCTTTCGGGGATGGCCCCTTTGGCATGGGAGAAATCCCCGGACGTTCGCAAGCCCCGTGCCGGCTTCGGGCAAAAAACGCCGCCGAGCGGGCCTCATACGTCGCGGCATAGGCAGCACAGGTGAGACCGCAGCCCCAGGCTCTGTGGTGCCGTGGAAGCGGCGGCAGTGGGCGCCGAGGGCTGGCCACAGCTTTCGGGGCTGGCCCCTTTGGCGTGGGAGAAATCCCCGGACGTTCGCAAGCCCCGTGCCGGCTTCGGGCAAAAAACGCCCCCGAGCGGGCCTCATACGTCGCGGCATAGGCAGCACAGGTGAGACCGCAGCCCCAGGCTCTGTGGTGCCGTGGAAGCGGCGGCAGTGGGCGCCGAGGGCTGGCCACAGCTTTCGGGGCTGGCCCCTTTGGCGTGGGAGAAATCCCCGGACGTTCGCAAGCCCCGTGCCAGCTTCGGGCAAAAAACGCCGCCGAGCGGGCCTCATACGTCGCGGCATAGGCAGCACAGGTGAGACCGCAGCCCCAGGCTCTGTGGTGCCGTGGAAGCGGCGGCAGTGGGCGCCGAGGGCTGGCCACAGCTTTCGGGGCTGGCCCCTTTGGCGTGGGAGAAATCCCCGGACGTTCGCAAGCCCCGTGCCGGCTTCGGGCAAAAAACGCCCCCGAGCGGGCCTCATACGTCGCGGCATAGGCAGCACAGGTGAGACCGCAGCCCCAGGCTCTGTGGTGCCGTGGAAGCGGCGGCAGTGGGCGCCGAGGGCTGGCCACAGCTTTCGGGGCTGGCCCCTTTGCCGTGGGAGAAATCCCCGGACGTTCGCAAGCCCCGTGCCGGCTTCGGGCAAAAAACGCCGCCGAGCGGGCCTCATACGTCGCGGCATAGGCAGCACAGGTGAGCCCGCAGCCCCAGGCTCTGTGGTGCCGTGGAAGCGGCGGCAGTGGGCGCCGAGGGCTGGCCACAGCTTTCGGGGCTGGCCCCTTTGGCGTGGGAGAAATCCCCGGATGTTCGCAAGCCCCATACCGGCTTCGGGCAAAAAACGCCCCCGAGCGGGCCTCATACGTCGCGGCATAGGCAGCACAGGTGAGACCGCAGCCCCAGGCTCTGTGGTGCCGTGGAAGCGGCGGCAGTGGGCGCCGAGGGCTGGCCACAGCTTTCGGGGCTGGCCCCTTTGGCGTGGGAGAAATCCCCGGACGTTCGCAAGCCCCGTGCCGGCTTCGGGCAAAAAACGCCCCCGAGCGGGCCTCATACGTCGCGGCATAGGCAGCACAGGTGAGACCGCAGCCCCAGGCTCTGTGGTGCCGTGGAAGCGGCGGCAGTGGGCGCCGAGGGCTGGCCACAGCTTTCGGGGCTGGCCCCTTTGGCGTGGGAGAAATCCCCGGATGTTCGCAAGCCCCATACCGGCTTCGGGCAAAAAACGCCCCCGAGCGGGCCTCATCGTCGCGGCATAGGCAGCACAGGTGAGCCCGCAGCCCCAGGCTCTGTGGTGCCGTGGAAGCGGCGGCAGTGGGCGCCGAGGGCTGGCCACAGCTTTCGGGGCTGGCCCCTTTGGCGTGGGAGAAATCCCCGGACGTTCGCAAGCCCCGTGCCGGCATCGGGCAAAAAACGCCGCCGAGCGGGCCTCATACGTCGCGGCATAGGCAGCACAGGTGAGACCGCAGCCCCAGGCTCTGTGGTGCCGTGGAAGCGGCGGCAGTGGGCGCCGAGGGCTGGCCACAGCTTTCGGGGCTGGCCCCTTTGGCGTGGGAGAAATCCCCGGACGTTCGCAAGCCCCGTGCCGGCTTCGGGCAAAAAACGCCCCCGAGCGGGCCTCATACGTCGCGGCATAGGCAGCACAGGTGAGACCGCAGCCCCAGGCTCTGTGGTGCCGTGGAAGCGGCGGCAGTGGGCGCCGAGGGCTGGCCACAGCTTTCGGGGCTGGCCCCTTTGCCGTGGGAGAAATCCCCGGACGTTCGCAAGCCCCGTGCCGGCTTCGGGCAAAAAACGCCCCCGAGCGGGCCTCATACGTCGCGGCATAGGCAGCACAGGTGAGACCGCAGCCCCAGGCTCTGTGGTGCCGTGGAAGCGGCGGCAGTGGGCGCCGAGGGCTGGCCACAGCTTTCGGGGCTGGCCCCTTTGGCGTGGGAGAAATCCCCGGACGTTCGCAAGCCCCGTGCCGGCTTCGGGCAAAAAACGCCCCCGAGCGGGCCTCATACGTCGCGGCATAGGCAGCACAGGTGAGCCCGCATCCCCAGGCTCTGTGCTGCCGTGGAAGCGGCGGCAGTGGGCGCCGAGGGCTGGCCACAGCTTTCGGGGCTGGCCCCTTTGGCGTGGGAGAAATCCCCGGATGTTCGCAAGCCCCATACCGGCTTCGGGCAAAAAACGCCCCCGAGCGGGCCTCATACGTCGCGGCATAGGCAGCACAGGTGAGCCCGCAGCCCCAGGCTCTGTGGTGCCGTGGAAGCGGCGGCAGTGGGCGCCGAGGGCTGGCCACAGCTTTCGGGGCTGGCCCCTTTGGCGTGGGAGAAATCCCCGGACGTTCGCAAGCCCCGTGCCGGCTTCGGGCAAAAAACGCCCCCGAGCGGGCCTCATACGTCGCGGCATAGGCAGCACAGGTGAGCCCGCAGCCCCAGGCTCTGTGGTGCCGTGGAAGCGGCGGCAGTGGGCGCCGAGGGCTGGCCACAGCTTTCGGGGCTGGCCCCTTTGCCGTGGGAGAAATCCCCGGACGTTCGCAAGCCCCGTGCCGGCTTCGGGCAAAAAACGCCCCCGAGCGGGCCTCATACGTCGCGGCATAAGCAGCACAGGTGAGCCCGCAGCCCCAGGCTCTGTGGTGCCGTGGAAGCGGCGGCAGTGGGCGCCGAGGGCTGGCCACAGCTTTCGGGGATGGCCCCTTTGGCATGGGAGAAATCCCCGGACGTTCGCAAGCCCCGTGCCGGCTTCGGGCAAAAAACGCCGCCGAGCGGGCCTCATACGTCGCGGCATAGGCAGCACAGGTGAGACCGCAGCCCCAGGCTCTGTGGTGCCGTGGAAGCGGCGGCAGTGGGCGCCGAGGGCTGGCCACAGCTTTCGGGGCTGGCCCCTTTGGCGTGGGAGAAATCCCCGGACGTTCGCAAGCCCCGTGCCGGCTTCGGGCAAAAAACGCCCCCGAGCGGGCCTCATACGTCGCGGCATAGGCAGCACAGGTGAGACCGCAGCCCCAGGCTCTGTGGTGCCGTGGAAGCGGCGGCAGTGGGCGCCGAGGGCTGGCCACAGCTTTCGCGGCTGGCCCCTTTGGCGTGGGAGAAATCCCCGGACGTTCGCAAGCCCCGTGCCGGCTTCGGGCAAAAAACGCCCCCGAGCGGGCCTCATACGTCGCGGCATAGGCAGCACAGGTGAGACCGCAGCCCCAGGCTCTGTTGTGCCGTGGAAGCGGCGGCAGTGGGCGCCGAGGGCTGGCCACAGCTTTCGGGGATGGCCCCTTTGGCGTGGGAGAAATCCCCGGACGTTCGCAAGCCCCGTGCCGGCTTCGGGCAAAAAACGCCGCCGAGCGGGCCTCATACGTCGCGGCATAGGCAGCACAGGTGAGCCCGCAGCCCCAGGCTCTGTGGTGCCGTGGAAGCGGCGGCAGTGGGCGCCGAGGGCTGGCCACAGCTTTCGGGGCTGGCCCCTTTGGCGTGGGAGAAATCCCCGGACGTTCGCAAGCCCCGTGCCGGCTTCGGGCAAAAAACGCCCCCGAGCGGGCCTCATACGTCGCGGCATAGGCAGCACAGGTGAGACCGCAGCCCCAGGCTCTGTGGTGCCGTGGAAGCGGCGGCAGTGGGCGCCGAGGGCTGGCCACAGCTTTCGGGGCTGGCCCCTTTGGCGTGGGAGAAATCCCCGGACGTTCGCAAGCCCCGTGCCGGCTTCGGGCAAAAAACGCCCCCGAGCGGGCCTCATACGTCGCGGCATAGGCAGCACAGGTGAGACCGCAGCCCCAGGCTCTGTGGTGCCGTGGAAGCGGCGGCAGTGGGCGCCGAGGGCTGGCCACAGCTTTCGGGGCTGGCCCCTTTGGCGTGGGAGAAATCCCCGGACGTTCGCAAGCCCCGTGCCGGCTTCGGGCAAAAAAACGCCCCCGAGCGGGCCTCATACGTCGCGGCATAGGCAGCACAGGTGAGACCGCAGCCCCAGGCTCTGTGGTGCCGTGGAAGCGGCGGCAGTGGGCGCCGAGGGCTGGCCACAGCTTTCGCGGCTGGCCCCCTTTGGCGTGGAGAAATCCCCGGACGTTCGCAAGCCCCGTGCCGGCTTCGGGCAAAAAACGCCCCCGAGCGGGCCTCATACGTCGCGGCATAGGCAGCACAGGTGAGACCGCAGCCCCAGGCTCTGTGGTGCCGTGGAAGCGGCGGCAGTGGGCGCCGAGGGCTGGCCACAGCTTTCGGGGCTGGCCCCTTTGGCGTGGGAGAAATCCCCGGACGTTCGCAAGCCCCGTGCCGGCTTCGGGCAAAAAACGCCCCCGAGCGGGCCTCATACGTCGCGGCATAGGCAGCACAGGTGAGACCGCAGCCCCAGGCTCTGTGGTGCCGTGGAAGCGGCGGCAGTGGGCGCCGAGGGCTGGCCACAGCTTTCGGGGCAGGCCCCTTTGGCGTGGGAGAAATCCCCGGACGTTCGCAAGCCCCGTGCCGGCTTCGGGCAAAAAAACGCCCCCGAGCGGGCCTCATACGTCGCGGCATAGGCAGCACAGATGAGACCGCAGCCCCAGGCTCTGTGGTGCCGTGGAAGCAGCGGCAGTGGGCGCCGAGGGCTGGCCACAGCTTTCGGGGCTGGCCCCTTTGGCGTGGGAGAAATCCCCGGACGTTCGCAAGCCCCGTGCCGGCTTCGGGCAAAAAACGCCGCCGAGCGGGCCTCATACGTCGCGGCATAGGCAGCACAGGTGAGACCGCAGCCCCAGGCTCTGTGGTGCCGTGGAAGCGGCGGCAGTGGGCGCCGAGGGCTGGCCACAGCTTTCGGGGCTTGGCCCCTTTGGCGTGGGAGAAATCCCCGGACGTTCGCAAGCCCCGTGCCAGCTTCGGGCAAAAAACGCCGCCGAGCGGGCCTCATACGTCGCGGCATAGGCAGCACAGGTGAGACCGCAGCCCCAGGCTCTGTGGTGCCGTGGAAGCGGCGGCAGTGGGCGCCGAGGGCTGGCCACAGCTTTCGGGGCTGGCCCCTTTGGCGTGGGAGAAATCCCCGGACGTTCGCAAGCCCCGTGCCGGCTTCGGGCAAAAAACGCCCCCGAGCGGGCCTCATACGTCGCGGCATAGGCAGCACAGGTGAGACCGCAGCCCCAGGCTCTGTGGTGCCGTGGAAGCGGCGGCAGTGGGCGCCGAGGGCTGGCCACAGCTTTCGGGGCTGGCCCCTTTGCCGTGGGAGAAATCCCCGGACGTTCGCAAGCCCCGTGCCGGCTTCGGGCAAAAAACGCCGCCGAGCGGGCCTCATACGTCGCGGCATAGGCAGCACAGGTGAGCCCGCAGCCCCAGGCTCTGTGGTGCCGTGGAAGCGGCGGCAGTGGGCGCCGAGGGCTGGCCACAGCTTTCGGGGCTGGCCCCTTTGGCGTGGGAGAAATCCCCGGATGTTCGCAAGCCCCATACCGGCTTCGGGCAAAAAACGCCCCCGAGCGGGCCTCATACGTCGCGGCATAGGCAGCACAGGTGAGACCCGCAGCCCCAGGCTCTGTGGTGCCGTGGAAGCGGCGGCAGTGGGCGCCGAGGGCTGGCCACAGCTTTCGGGGCTGGCCCCTTTGGCGTGGGAGAAATCCCCGGACGTTCGCAAGCCCCGTGCCGGCTTCGGGCAAAAAAACGCCCCCGAGCGGGCCTCATACGTCGCGGCATAGGCAGCACAGGTGAGACCGCAGCCCCAGGCTCTGTGGTGCCGTGGAAGCGGCGGCAGTGGGCGCCGAGGGCTGGCCACAGCTTTCGGGGCTGGCCCCCTTTGGCGTGGGAGAAATCCCCGGATGTTCGCAAGCCCCATACCGGCTTCGGGCAAAAAAACGCCCCCGAGCGGGCCTCATCGTCGCGGCATAGGCAGCACAGGTGAGCCCGCAGCCCCAGGCTCTGTGGTGCCGTGGAAGCGGCGGCAGTGGGCGCCGAGGGCTGGCCACAGCTTTCGCGGCTGGCCCCTTTGGCGTGGGAGAAATCCCCGGACGTTCGCAAGCCCCGTGCCGGCATCGGGCAAAAAACGCCGCCGAGCGGGCCTCATACGTCGCGGCATAGGCAGCACAGGTGAGACCGCAGCCCCAGGCTCTGTGGTGCCGTGGAAGCGGCGGCAGTGGGCGCCGAGGGCTGGCCACAGCTTTCGGGGCTGGCCCCTTTGGCGTGGGAGAAATCCCCGGACGTTCGCAAGCCCCGTGCCGGCTTCGGGCAAAAAACGCCCCCGAGCGGGCCTCATACGTCGCGGCATAGGCAGCACAGGTGAGACCGCAGCCCCAGGCTCTGTGGTGCCGTGGAAGCGGCGGCAGTGGGGCGCCGAGGGCTGGCCACAGCTTTCGGGGCTGGCCCCTTTGCCGTGGGAGAAATCCCCGGACGTTCGCAAGCCCGTGCCGGCTTCGGCAAAAAACGCCCCCGAGAGCGGGCCTCATACGTCGCGGCATAGGCAGCACAGGTGAGACCGCAGCCCCAGCTCTGTGGTGCCGTGGAAGCGGCGGCAGTGGGCGCCGAGGGCTGGCCACAGCTTTCGGGGCTGGCCCCTTTGGCGTGGGAGAAATCCCCGGACGTTCGCAAGCCCCGTGCCGGCTTCGGGCAAAAAACGCCCCCGAGCGGGCCTCATACGTCGCGGCATAGGCAGCACAGGTGAGCCCGCATCCCCAGGCTCTGTGCTGCCGTGGAAGCGGCGGCAGTGGGCGCCGAGGGCTGGCCACAGCTTTCGGGGCTGGCCCCTTTGGCGTGGGAGAAATCCCCGGATGTTCGCAAGCCCCATACCGGCTTCGGGCAAAAAACGCCCCCGAGCGGGCCTCATACGTCGCGGCATAGGCAGCACAGGTGAGCCCGCAGCCCCAGGCTCTGTGGTGCCGTGGAAGCGGCGGCAGTGGGCGCCGAGGGCTGGCCACAGCTTTCGGGGCTGGCCCCTTTGGCGTGGGAGAAATCCCCGGACGTTCGCAGCCCCGTGCCGGCTTCGGGCAAAAAAACGCCCCCGAGCGGGCCTCATACGTCGCGGCATAGGCAGCACAGGTGAGCCCGCAGCCCCAGGCTCTGTGGTGCCGTGGAAGCGGCGGCAGTGGGCGCCGAGGGCTGGCCACAGCTTTCGGGGCTGGCCCCTTTGCCGTGGGAGAAATCCCCGGACGTTCGCAAGCCCCGTGCCGGCTTCGGGCAAAAAACGCCCCCGAGCGGGCCTCATACGTCGCGGCATAAGCAGCACAGGTGAGCCCGCAGCCCCAGGCTCTGTGGTGCCGTGGAAGCGGCGGCAGTGGGCGCCGAGGGCTGGCCACAGCTTTCGGGGATGGCCCCTTTGGCATGGGAGAAATCCCCGACGTTCGCAAGCCCCGTGCCGGCTTCGGGCAAAAAACGCCGCCGAGCGGGCCTCATACGTCGCGGCATAGGCAGCACAGGTGAGACCGCAGCCCCAGGCTCTGTGGTGCCGTGGAAGCGGCGGCAGTGGGCGCCGAGGGCTGGCCACAGCTTTCGGGGCTGGCCCCTTTGGCGTGGGAGAAATCCCCGGACGTTCGCAAGCCCCGTGCCGGCTTCGGGCAAAAAACGCCCCCGAGCGGGCCTCATACGTCGCGGCATAGGCAGCACAGGTGAGACCGCAGCCCCAGGCTCTGTGGTGCCGTGGAAGCGGCGGCAGTGGGCGCCGAGGGCTGGCCACAGCTTTCGGGGCTGGCCCCTTTGGCGTGGGAGAAATCCCCGGACGTTCGCAAGCCCCGTGCCAGCTTCGGGCAAAAAAACGCCGCCGAGCGGGCCTCATACGTCGCGGCATAGGCAGCACAGGTGAGACCGCAGCCCAGGCTCTGTGGTGCCGTGGAAGCGGCGGCAGTGGGCGCCGAGGGCTGGCCACAGCTTTCGGGGCTGGCCCCTTTGGCGTGGGAGAAATCCCCGGACGTTCGCAAGCCCCGTGCCGGCTTCGGGCAAAAAACGCCCCCGAGCGGGCCTCATACGTCGCGGCATAGGCAGCACAGGTGAGACCGCAGCCCCAGGCTCTGTGGTGCCGTGGAAGCGGCGGCAGTGGGCGCCGAGGGCTGGCCACAGCTTTCGGGGCTGG
>NW_027461304.1:0-58244 GCF_030463565.1 Pelecanus crispus
GCCGAGGGCTGGCCACAGCTTTCGGGGCTGGCCCCCTTGGCGTGGGAGAAATGGCCGGACGTTCGCAAGCCCCGTGCCGGCTTCGGGCAAAAAACGGCCCCGAGCGGGCCCTCGGACGTCGGGGCCTAGGCGGCACCGGTGACACCGCAGCCCCAGGCTCTGTGGTGCCGTGGAAGCGGCGGCAGTGGGCGTCGAGGGCTGGCCACAGCTTTCGGGGCTGGCCCCCTTGGCGTGGGAGAAATGGCTGGACGTTCGCAAGCCCCGTGACGGCTTCGGGCAAAAAACGGCCCCGAGCGGGCCTCGTACGTCGGGGCCTAGGCGGCACAGGCGAGCCCGCAGCCCCAGGCTCTGTGGTGCCGTGGAAGCGGCGGCAGTGGACGCCGAGGGCCGGCCACAGCTTTCGGGGCTGGCCCCCTTGGCGTGGGAGAAATCCCCGGACGTTCGCAAGCCCCGTGCCGGCTTCGGGCAAAAAAACGCCCCCCGAGCGGGCCTCGTACGTCGGGGCCTAGGCGGCACAGGCGAGCCCGCAGCCCCAGGCTCTGTGGTGCCGTGGAAGCGGCGGCAGTGGACGCCGAGGGCCGGCCACAGCTTTTGGGGCTGGCCCCTTTGGCGTGGGAGAAATGGCCGGACGTTCGCAAGCCCCGTGCCGGCTTCGGGCAAAAAACGGCCCTGAGCGGGCCTCGGACGTCGGGGCCTCGGCGGCACCGGTGACACCGCAGCCCCAGGCTCTGTGGTGCCGTGGAAGCGGCGGCAGTGGGCGCCGAGGGCTGGCCACAGCTTTCGGGGCTGGCCCCCTTGGCGTGGGAGAAATGGCCGGACGTTCGCAAGCCCCGTGCCGGCTTCGGGCAAAAAACGGCCCCGAGCGGGCCTCGGACGTCGGGGCCTCGGCGGCACCGGTGACACCGCAGCCCCAGGCTCTGTGGTGCCGTGGAAGCGGCGGCAGTGGACGCCGAGGGCTGGCCACAGCTTTCGGGGCTGGCCCCCTTGGCGTGGGAGAAATCCCCGGACGTTCGCAAGCCCCGTGCCGGCTTCGGGCAAAAAACGGCCCCGAGCGGGCCTCGGACGTCGGGGCCTAGGCGGCACCGGTGACACCGCAGCCCCAGGCTCTGTGGTGCCGTGGAAGCGGCGGCAGTGGGCGCCGAGGGCTGGCCACAGCTTTCGGGGCTGCCCCCCTTGGCGTGGGAGAAATGGCCGGACGTTCGCAAGCCCCGTGCCGGCTTCGGGCAAAAAACGGCCCCGAGCGGGCCTCGGACGTCGGGGCCTCGGCGGCACCGGTGACACCGCAGCCCCAGGCTCTGTGGTGCCGTGGAAGCGGCGGCAGTGGGCGCCGAGGGCCGGCCACAGCTTTCGGGGCTGGCCCCCTTGGCGTGGGAGAAATCCCCGGACGTTCGCAAGCCCCGTGCCGGCTTCGGGCAAAAAAACGCCCCCCGAGCGGGCCTCGTACGTCGGGGCCTAGGCGGCACAGGCGAGCCCGCAGCCCAGGCTCTGTGGTGCCGTGGAAGCGGCGGCAGTGGACGCCGAGGGCCGGCCACAGCTTTCGGGGCTGGCCCCTTTGGCGTGGGAGAAATGGCCGGACGTTCGCAAGCCCCGTGCCGGCTTCGGGCAAAAAAACGCCCCCCGAGCGGGCCTCGTACGTCGGGGCCTAGGCGGCACAGGCGAGCCCGCAGCCCCAGGCTCTGTGGTGCCGTGGAAGCGGCGGCAGTGGACGCCGAGGGCTGGCCACAGCTTTCGGGGCTGGCCCCTTTGGCGTGGGAGAAATCCCCGGACGTTCGCAAGCCCCGTGCCGGCTACGGGCAAAAAAACGCCCCCCGAGCGGGCCTCGTACGTCGGGGCCTAGGCGGCACAGGCGAGCCCGCAGCCCCAGGCTCTGTGGTGCCGTGGAAGCGGCGGCAGTGGACGCCGAGGGCCGGCCACAGCTTTCGGGGCTGGCCCCTTTGGCGTGGGAGAAATCCCCGGACGTTCGCAAGCCCCGTGCCGGCTTCGGGCAAAAAAACGCCCCCCGAGCGGGCCTCGTACGTCGGGGCCTAGGCGGCACAGGCGAGCCCGCAGCCCCAGGCTCTGTGGTGCCGTGGAAGCGGCGGCAGTGGACGCCGAGGGCCGGCCACAGCTTTCGGGGCTGGCCCCTTTGGCGTGGGAGAAATGGCCGGACGTTCGCAAGCCCCGTGCCGGCTTCGGGCAAAAAAACGCCCCCCGAGCGGGCCTCGTACGTCGGGGCCTAGGCGGCACAGGCGAGCCCGCAGCCCCAGGCTCTGTGGTGCCGTGGAAGCGGCGGCAGTGGACGCCGAGGGCTGGCCACAGCTTTCGGGGCTGGCCCCTTTGGCGTGGGAGAAATGGCCGGACGTTCGCAAGCCCCGTGCCGGCTTCAGGCAAAAAAACGCCCCCCGAGCGGGCCTCGTACGTCGGGGCCTAGGCGGCACAGGCGAGCCCGCAGCCCCAGCTCTGTGGTGCCGTGGAAGCGGCGGCAGTGGACGCCGAGGGCTGGCCACAGCTTTCGGGGCTGGCCCCCTTGGCGTGGGAGAAATGGCCGGACGTTCGCAAGCCCCGTGCCGGCTTCGGGCAAAAAACGGCCCTGAGCGGGCCTCGGACGTCGGGGCCTCGGCGGCACCGGTGACACCGCAGCCCCAGGCTCTGTGGTGCCGTGGAAGCGGCGGCAGTGGGCGCCGAGGGCTGGCCACAGCTTTCGGGGCTGGCCCCCTTGGCGTGGGAGAAATGGCCGTACGTTCGCAAGCCCCGTGCCGGCTTCGGGCAAAAAACGGCCCCGAGCGGGCCTCGGACGTCGGGGCCTCGGCTGGCACCGGTGACACCGCAGCCCCAGGCTCTGTGGTGCCGTGGAAGCGGCGGCAGTGGACGCCGAGGGCTGGCCACAGCTTTCGGGGCTGGCCCCCTTGGCGTGGGAGAAATCCCCGGACGTTCGCAAGCCCCGTGCCGGCTTCGGGCAAAAAACGGCCCCGAGCGGGCCTCGGACGTCGGGGCCTAGGCGGCACCGGTGACACCGCAGCCCCAGGCTCTGTGGTGCCGTGGAAGCGGCGGCAGTGGGCGCCGAGGGCTGGCCACAGCTTTCGGGCTGGCCCCCTTGGCGTGGGAGAAATGGCCGGACGTTCGCAAGCCCCGTGACGGCTTCGGGCAAAAAACGGCCCCGAGCGGGCCTCGTACGTCGGGGCCTCGGCGGCACAGGCGAGCCCGCAGCCCCAGGCTCTGTGGTGCCGTGGAAGCGGCGGCAGTGGACGCCGAGGGCAGGCCACAGCTTTCGGGGCTGGCCCCCTTGGCGTGGGAGAAATCCCCGGACGTTCGCAAGCCCCGTGCCGGCTTCGGGCAAAAAAACGCCCCCCGAGCGGGCCTCGTACGTCGGGGCCTAGGCGGCACAGGCGAGCCCGCAGCCCCAGGCTCTGTGGTGCCGTGGAAGCGGCGGCAGTGGACGCCGAGGGCCGGCCACAGCTTTCGGGGCTGGCCCCTTTGGCGTGGGAGAAATGGTCCGGACGTTCGCAAGCCCCGTGCCGGCTTCGGGCAAAAAAACGCCCCCCGAGCGGGCCTCGTACGTCGGGGCCTAGGCGGCACAGGCGAGCCCGCAGCCCCAGGCTCTGTGGTGCCGTGGAAGCGGCGGCAGTGGACGCCGAGGGCTGGCCACAGCTTTCGGGGCTGGCCCCTTTGGCGTGGGAGAAATCCCCGGACGTTCGCAAGCCCCGTGCCGGCTTCGGGCAAAAAAAACGCCCCCCGAGCGGGCCTCGTACGTCGGGGCCTAGGCGGCACAGGCGAGGCCCGCAGCCCCAGGCTCTGTGGTGCCGTGGAAGCGGCGGCAGTGGACGCCGAGGGCCGGCCACAGCTTTCGGGGCTGGCCCCTTTGGCGTGGGAGAAATGGCCGGACGTTCGCAAGCCCCGTGCCGGCTTCGGGCAAAAAAAACGCCCCCCGAGCGGGCCTCGTACGTCGGGGCCTAGGCGGCACAGGCGAGCCCGCAGCCCCAGGCTCTGTGGTGCCGTGGAAGCGGCGGCAGTGGACGCCGAGGGCTGGCCACAGCTTTCGGGGCTGGCCCCTTTGGCGTGGGAGAAATCCCCGGACGTTCGCAAGCCCCGTGCCGGCTTCGGGCAAAAAAACGCCCCCCGAGCGGGCCTCGTACGTCGGGGCCTAGGCGGCACAGGCGAGCCCGCAGCCCCAGGCTCTGTGGTGCCGTGGAAGCGGCGGCAGTGGACGCCGAGGGCTGGCCACAGCTTTCGGGGCTGGCCCCTTTGGCGTGGGAGAAATCCCCGGACGTTCGCAAGCCCCGTGCCGGCTTCGGGCAAAAAAACGCCCCCCGAGCGGGCCTCGTACGTCGGGGCCTAGGCGGCACAGGCGAGCCCGCAGCCCCAGGCTCTGTGGTGCCGTGGAAGCGGCGGCAGTGGACGCCGAGGGCTGGCCACAGCTTTCGGGGCTGGCCCCTTTGGCGTGGGAGAAATCCCCGGACGTTCGCAAGCCCCGTGCCGGCTACGGGCAAAAAAACGCCCCCCGAGCGGGCCTCGTACGTCGGGGCCTAGGCGGCACAGGCGAGCCCGCAGCCCCAGGCTCTGTGGTGCCGTGGAAGCGGCGGCAGTGGACGCCGAGGGCCGGCCACAGCTTTCGGGGCTGGCCCCTTTGGCGTGGGAGAAATCCCCGGACGTTCGCAAGCCCCGTGCCGGCTTCGGGCAAAAAAACGCCCCCCGAGCGGGCCTCGTACGTCGGGGCCTAGGCGGCACAGGCGAGCCCGCAGCCCAGGCTCTGTGGTGCCGTGGAAGCGGCGGCAGTGGACGCCGAGGGCCGGCCACAGCTTTCGGGGCTGGCCCCTTTGGCGTGGGAGAAATGGCCGGACGTTCGCAAGCCCCGTGCCGGCTTCGGGCAAAAAAACGCCCCCCGAGCGGGCCTCGTACGTCGGGGCCTAGGCGGCACAGGCGAGCCCGCAGCCCCAGGCTCTGTGGTGCCGTGGAAGCGGCGGCAGTGGACGCCGAGGGCTGGCCACAGCTTTCGGGGCTGGCCCCTTTGGCGTGGGAGAAATCCCCGGACGTTCGCAAGCCCCGTGCCGGCTTCAGGCAAAAAAACGCCCCCCGAGCGGGCCTCGTACGTCGGGGCCTAGGCGGCACAGGCGAGCCCGCAGCCCCAGGCTCTGTGGTGCCGTGGAAGCGGCGGCAGTGGACGCCGAGGGCTGGCCACAGCTTTCGGGGCTGGCCCCCTTGGCGTGGGAGAAATGGCCGGACGTTCGCAAGCCCCGTGCCGGCTTCGGGCAAAAAACGGCCCTGAGCGGGCCTCGGACGTCGGGGCCTCGGCGGCACCGGTGACACCGCAGCCCCAGGCTCTGTGGTGCCGTGGAAGCGGCGGCAGTGGGCGCCGAGGGCTGGCCACAGCTTTCGGGGCTGGCCCCCTTGGCGTGGGAGAAATGGCCGGACGTTCGCAAGCCCCGTGCCGGCTTCGGGCAAAAAACGGCCCCGAGCGGGCCTCGGACGTCGGGGCCTCGGCGGCACCGGTGACACCGCAGCCCCAGGCTCTGTGGTGCCGTGGAAGCGGCGGCAGTGGACGCCGAGGGCTGGCCACAGCTTTCGGGGCTGGCCCCCTTGGCGTGGGAGAAATGGCCGGACGTTCGCAAGCCCCGTGCCGGCTTCGGGCAAAAAACGGCCCCGAGCGGGCCTCGGACGTCGGGGCCTAGGCGGCACCGGTGACACCGCAGCCCCAGGCTCTGTGGTGCCGTGGAAGCGGCGGCAGTGGGCGCCGAGGGCTGGCCACAGCTTTCGGGGCTGGCCCCCTTGGCGTGGGAGAAATGGCCGGACGTTCGCAAGCCCCGTGCCGGCTTCGGGCAAAAAACGGCCCCGAGCGGGCCTCGTACGTCGGGGCCTCGGCGGCACAGGCGAGCCCGCAGCCCCAGGCTCTGTGGTGCCGTGGAAGCGGCGGCAGTGGACGCCGAGGGCAGGCCACAGCTTTCGGGGCTGGCCCCCTTGGCGTGGGAGAAATCCCCGGACGTTCGCAAGCCCCGTGCCGGCTTCGGGCAAAAAAACGCCCCCCGAGCGGGCCTCGTACGTCGGGGCCTAGGCGGCACAGGCGAGCCCGCAGCCCCAGGCTCTGTGGTGCCGTGGAAGCGGCGGCAGTGGACGCCGAGGGCCGGCCACAGCTTTCGGGGCTGGCCCCTTTGGCGTGGGAGAAATGGCCGGACGTTCGCAAGCCCCGTGCCGGCTTCGGGCAAAAAAACGCCCCCCGAGCGGGCCTCGTACGTCGGGGCCTAGGCGGCACAGGCGAGCCCGCAGCCCCAGGCTCTGTGGTGCCGTGGAAGCGGCGGCAGTGGACGCCGAGGGCTGGCCACAGCTTTCGGGGCTGGCCCCTTTGGCGTGGGAGAAATCCCCGGACGTTCGCAAGCCCCGTGCCGGCTTCGGGCAAAAAAAACGCCCCCCGAGCGGGCCTCGTACGTCGGGGCCTAGGCGGCACAGGCGAGCCCGCAGCCCCAGGCTCTGTGGTGCCGTGGAAGCGGCGGCAGTGGACGCCGAGGGCTGGCCACAGCTTTCGGGGCTGGCCCCTTTGGCGTGGGAGAAATCCCCGGACGTTCGCAAGCCCCGTGCCGGCTTCGGGCAAAAAAACGCCCCCCGAGCGGGCCTCGTACGTCGGGGCCTAGGCGGCACAGGCGAGCCCGCAGCCCCAGGCTCTGTGGTGCCGTGGGAAGCGGCGGCAGTGGACGCCGAGGGCTGGCCACAGCTTTCGGGGCTGGCCCCTTTGGCGTGGGAGAAATCCCCGGACGTTCGCAAGCCCCGTGCCGGCTACGGGCAAAAAAACGCCCCCCGAGCGGGCCTCGTACGTCGGGGCCTAGGCGGCACAGGCGAGCCCGCAGCCCCAGGCTCTGTGGTGCCGTGGAAGCGGCGGCAGTGGACGCCGAGGGCCGGCCACAGCTTTCGGGGCTGGCCCCTTTGGCGTGGGAGAAATGGCCGGACGTTCGCAAGCCCCGTGCCGGCTTCGGGCAAAAAAACGCCCCCCGAGCGGGCCTCGTACGTCGGGGCCTAGGCGGCACAGGCGAGGCCCGCAGCCCCAGGCTCTGTGGTGCCGTGGAAGCGGCGGCAGTGGACGCCGAGGGCCGGCCACAGCTTTCGGGGCTGGCCCCTTTGGCGTGGGAGAAATCCCCGGACGTTCGCAAGCCCCGTGCCGGCTTCGGGCAAAAAAACGCCCCCCGAGCGGGCCTCGTACGTCGGGGCCTAGGCGGCACAGGCGAGCCCGCAGCCCCAGGCTCTGTGGTGCCGTGGAAGCGGCGGCAGTGGACGCCGAGGGCCGGCCACAGCTTTCGGGGCTGGCCCCTTTGGCGTGGGAGAAATCCCCGGACGTTCGCAAGCCCCGTGCCGGCTTCGGGCAAAAAAAACGCCCCCCGAGCGGGCCTCGTACGTCGGGGCCTAGGCGGCACAGGCGAGCCCGCAGCCCCAGGCTCTGTGGTGCCGTGGAAGCGGCGGCAGTGGACGCCGAGGGCCGGCCACAGCTTTCGGGGCTGGCCCCTTTGGCGTGGGAGAAATGGCCGGACGTTCGCAAGCCCCGTGCCGGCTTCGGGCAAAAAAACGCCCCCCGAGCGGGCCTCGTACGTCGGGGCCTAGGCGGCACAGGCGAGCCCGCAGCCCCAGGCTCTGTGGTGCCGTGGAAGCGGCGGCAGTGGACGCCGAGGGCTGGCCACAGCTTTCGGGGCTGGCCCCTTTGGCGTGGGAGAAATCCCCGGACGTTCGCAAGCCCCGTGCCGGCTTCGGGCAAAAAAACGCCCCCCGAGCGGGCCTCGTACGTCGGGGCCTAGGCGGCACAGGCGAGCCCGCAGCCCCAGGCTCTGTGGTGCCGTGGAAGCAGCGGCAGTGGGCGCCGAGGGCTGGCCACAGCTTTCGGGGCTGGCCCCCTTGGCGTGGGAGAAATGGCCGGACGTTCGCAAGCCCCGTGCCAGCTTCGGGCAAAAAACGGCCCTGAGCGGGCCTCGGACGTCGGGGCCTCGGCGGCACCGGTGACACCGCAGCCCCAGGCTCTGTGGTGCCGTGGAAGCGGCGGCAGTGGGCGCCGAGGGCTGGCCACAGCTTTCGGGGCTGGCCCCCTTGGCGTGGGAGAAATGGCCGGACGTTCGCAAGCCCCGTGCCGGCTTCGGGCAAAAAACGGCCCCGAGCGGGCCTCGGACGTCGGGGCCTCGGCGGCACCGGTGACACCGCAGCCCCAGGCTCTGTGGTGCCGTGGAAGCGGCGGCAGTGGACGCCGAGGGCTGGCCACAGCTTTCGGGGCTGGCCCCCCTTGGCGTGGGAGAAATGGCCGGACGTTCGCAAGCCCCGTGCCGGCTTCGGGCAAAAACGGCCCCGAGCGGGCCTCGGACGTCGGGGCCTAGGCGGCACCGGTGACACCGCAGCCCCAGGCTCTGTGGTGCCGTGGAAGCGGCGGCAGTGGGCGTCGAGGGCTGGCCACAGCTTTCGGGGCTGGCCCCCTTGGCGTGGGAGAAATGGCTGGACGTTCGCAAGCCCCGTGACGGCTTCGGGCAAAAAACGGCCCCGAGCGGGGCCTCGTACGTCGGGGCCTAGGCGGCACAGGCGAGCCCGCAGCCCCAGGCTCTGTGGTGCCGTGGAAGCGGCGGCAGTGGACGCCGAGGGCCGGCCACAGCTTTCGGGGCTGGCCCCCTTGGCGTGGGAGAAATCCCCGGACGTTCGCAAGCCCCGTGCCGGCTTCGGGCAAAAAAAACGCCCCCCGAGCGGGCCTCGTACGTCGGGGCCTAGGCGGCACAGGCGAGCCCGCAGCCCCAGGCTCTGTGGTGCCGTGGAAGCGGCGGCAGTGGACGCCGAGGGCCGGCCACAGCTTTTGGGGCTGGCCCCTTTGGCGTGGGAGAAATGGCCGGACGTTCGCAAGCCCCGTGCCGGCTTCGGGCAAAAAACGGCCCTGAGCGGGCCTCGGACGTCGGGGCCTCGGCGGCACCGGTGACACCGCAGCCCCAGGCTCTGTGGTGCCGTGGAAGCGGCGGCAGTGGGCGCCGAGGGCTGGCCACAGCTTTCGGGGCTGGCCCCCTTGGCGTGGGAGAAATGGCCGGACGTTCGCAAGCCCCGTGCCGGCTTCGGGCAAAAAACGGCCCCGAGCGGGCCTCGGACGTCGGGGCCTCGGCGGCACCGGTGACACCGCAGCCCCAGGCTCTGTGGTGCCGTGGAAGCGGCGGCAGTGGACGCCGAGGGCTGGCCACAGCTTTCGGGGCTGGCCCCCTTGGCGTGGGAGAAATCCCCGGACGTTCGCAAGCCCCGTGCCGGCTTCGGGCAAAAAACGGCCCCGAGCGGGCCTCGGACGTCGGGGCCTAGGCGGCACCGGTGACACCGCAGCCCCAGGCTCTGTGGTGCCGTGGAAGCGGCGGCAGTGGGCGCCGAGGGCTGGCCACAGCTTTCGGGGCTGGCCCCCTTGGCGTGGGAGAAATGGCCGGACGTTCGCAAGCCCCGTGCCGGCTTCGGGCAAAAAACGGCCCCGAGCGGGCCTCGGACGTCGGGGCCTCGGCGGCACCGGTGACACCGCAGCCCCAGGCTCTGTGGTGCCGTGGAAGCGGCGGCAGTGGACGCCGAGGGCTGGCCACAGCTTTCGGGGCTGGCCCCCTTGGCGTGGGAGAAATCCCCGGACGTTCGCAAGCCCCGTGCCGGCTTCGGGCAAAAAACGGCCCCGAGCGGGCCTCGGACGTCGGGGCCTCGGCGGCACCGGTGACACCGCAGCCCCAGGCTCTGTGGTGCCGTGGAAGCGGCGGCAGTGGGCGCCGAGGGCCGGCCACAGCTTTCGGGGCTGGCCCCTTTGGCGTGGGAGAAATGGCCGGACGTTCGCAAGCCCCGTGCCGGCTTCGGGCAAAAAAACGCCCCCCGAGCGGGCCTCGTACGTCGGGGCCTAGGCGGCACAGGCGAGCCCGCAGCCCCAGGCTCTGTGGTGCCGTGGAAGCGGCGGCAGTGGACGCCGAGGGCCGGCCACAGCTTTCGGGGCTGGCCCCTTTGGCGTGGGAGAAATGGCCGGACGTTCGCAAGCCCCGTGCCGGCTTCGGGCAAAAAAAACGCCCCCCGAGCGGGCCTCGTACGTCGGGGCCTAGGCGGCACAGGCGAGCCCGCAGCCCCAGGCTCTGTGGTGCCGTGGAAGCGGCGGCAGTGGACGCCGAGGGCTGGCCACAGCTTTCGGGGCTGGCCCCTTTGGCGTGGGAGAAATCCCCGGACGTTCGCAAGCCCCGTGCCGGCTACGGGCAAAAAAACGCCCCCCGAGCGGGCCTCGTACGTCGGGGCCTAGGCGGCACAGGCGAGCCCGCAGCCCCAGGCTCTGTGGTGCCGTGGAAGCGGCGGCAGTGGACGCCGAGGGCCGGCCACAGCTTTCGGGGCTGGCCCCTTTGGCGTGGGAGAAATCCCCGGACGTTCGCAAGCCCCGTGCCGGCTTCGGGCAAAAAAACGCCCCCCGAGCGGGCCTCGTACGTCGGGGCCTAGGCGGCACAGGCGAGCCCGCAGCCCCAGGCTCTGTGGTGCCGTGGAAGCGGCGGCAGTGGACGCCGAGGGCCGGCCACAGCTTTCGGGGCTGGCCCCTTTGGCGTGGGAGAAATGGCCGGACGTTCGCAAGCCCCGTGCCGGCTTCGGGCAAAAAAAACGCCCCCCGAGCGGGCCTCGTACGTCGGGGCCTAGGCGGCACAGGCGAGCCCGCAGCCCCAGGCTCTGTGGTGCCGTGGAAGCGGCGGCAGTGGACGCCGAGGGCTGGCCACAGCTTTCGGGGCTGGCCCCTTTGGCGTGGGAGAAATGGCCGGACGTTCGCAAGCCCCGTGCCGGCTTCAGGCAAAAAAACGCCCCCCGAGCGGGCCTCGTACGTCGGGGCCTAGGCGGCACAGGCGAGCCCGCAGCCCCAGGCTCTGTGGTGCCGTGGAAGCGGCGGCAGTGGACGCCGAGGGCTGGCCACAGCTTTCGGGGCTGGCCCCCTTGGCGTGGGAGAAATGGCCGGACGTTCGCAAGCCCCGTGCCGGCTTCGGGCAAAAAAACGGCCCTGAGCGGGCCTCGGACGTCGGGGCCTCGGCGGCACCGGTGACACCGCAGCCCCAGGCTCTGTGGTGCCGTGGAAGCGGCGGCAGTGGGCGCCGAGGGCTGGCCACAGCTTTCGGGGCTGGCCCCCTTGGCGTGGGAGAAATGGCCGGACGTTCGCAAGCCCCGTGCCGGCTTCGGGCAAAAAACGGCCCCGAGCGGGCCTCGGACGTCGGGGCCTCGGCGGCACCGGTGACACCGCAGCCCCAGGCTCTGTGGTGCCGTGGAAGCGGCGGCAGTGGACGCCGAGGGCTGGCCACAGCTTTCGGGGCTGGCCCCCTTGGCGTGGGAGAAATCCCCGGACGTTCGCAAGCCCCGTGCCGGCTTCGGGCAAAAAACGGCCCCGAGCGGGCCTCGGACGTCGGGGCCTAGGCGGCACCGGTGACACCGCAGCCCCAGGCTCTGTGGTGCCGTGGAAGCGGCGGCAGTGGGCGCCGAGGGCTGGCCACAGCTTTCGGGGCTGGCCCCCTTGGCGTGGGAGAAATGGCCGGACGTTCGCAAGCCCCGTGACGGCTTCGGGCAAAAAACGGCCCCGAGCGGGCCTCGTACGTCGGGGCCTCGGCGGCACAGGCGAGCCCGCAGCCCCAGGCTCTGTGGTGCCGTGGAAGCGGCGGCAGTGGACGCCGAGGGCAGGCCACAGCTTTCGGGGCTGGCCCCCTTGGCGTGGGAGAAATCCCCGGACGTTCGCAAGCCCCGTGCCGGCTTCGGGCAAAAAAAACGCCCCCCGAGCGGGCCTCGTACGTCGGGGCCTAGGCGGCACAGGCGAGCCCGCAGCCCCAGGCTCTGTGGTGCCGTGGAAGCGGCGGCAGTGGACGCCGAGGGCCGGCCACAGCTTTCGGGGCTGGCCCCTTTGGCGTGGGAGAAATGGCCGGACGTTCGCAAGCCCCGTGCCGGCTTCGGGCAAAAAAACGCCCCCCGAGCGGGCCTCGTACGTCGGGGCCTAGGCGGCACAGGCGAGCCCGCAGCCCCAGGCTCTGTGGTGCCGTGGAAGCGGCGGCAGTGGACGCCGAGGGCTGGCCACAGCTTTCGGGGCTGGCCCCCTTGGCGTGGGAGAAATCCCCGGACGTTCGCAAGCCCCGTGCCGGCTTCGGGCAAAAAAAACGCCCCCCGAGCGGGCCTCGTACGTCGGGGCCTAGGCGGCACAGGCGAGCCCGCAGCCCCAGGCTCTGTGGTGCCGTGGAAGCGGCGGCAGTGGACGCCGAGGGCTGGCCACAGCTTTCGGGGCTGGCCCCTTTGGCGTGGGAGAAATCCCCGGACGTTCGCAAGCCCCGTGCCGGCTTCGGGCAAAAAAAACGCCCCCCGAGCGGGCCTCGTACGTCGGGGCCTAGGCGGCACAGGCGAGCCCGCAGCCCCAGGCTCTGTGGTGCCGTGGAAGCGGCGGCAGTGGACGCCGAGGGCTGGCCACAGCTTTCGGGGCTGGCCCCTTTGGCGTGGGAGAAATCCCCGGACGTTCGCAAGCCCCGTGCCGGCTACGGGCAAAAAAACGCCCCCCGAGCGGGCCTCGTACGTCGGGGCCTAGGCGGCACAGGCGAGCCCGCAGCCCCAGGCTCTGTGGTGCCGTGGAAGCGGCGGCAGTGGACGCCGAGGGCCGGCCACAGCTTTCGGGGCTGGCCCCTTTGGCGTGGGAGAAATGGCCGGACGTTCGCAAGCCCCGTGCCGGCTTCGGGCAAAAAAACGCCCCCCGAGCGGGCCTCGTACGTCGGGGCCTAGGCGGCACAGGCGAGCCCGCAGCCCCAGGCTCTGTGGTGCCGTGGAAGCGGCGGCAGTGGACGCCGAGGGCCGGCCACAGCTTTCGGGGCTGGCCCCTTTGGCGTGGGAGAAATCCCCGGACGTTCGCAAGCCCCGTGCCGGCTTCGGGCAAAAAAAACGCCCCCCGAGCGGGCCTCGTACGTCGGGGCCTAGGCGGCACAGGCGAGCCCGCAGCCCCAGGCTCTGTGGTGCCGTGGAAGCGGCGGCAGTGGACGCCGAGGGCCGGCCACAGCTTTCGGGGCTGGCCCCTTTGGCGTGGGAGAAATCCCCGGACGTTCGCAAGCCCCGTGCCGGCTTCGGGCAAAAAAAACGCCCCCCGAGCGGGCCTCGTACGTCGGGGCCTAGGCGGCACAGGCGAGCCCGCAGCCCCAGGCTCTGTGGTGCCGTGGAAGCGGCGGCAGTGGACGCCGAGGGCCGGCCACAGCTTTCGGGGCTGGCCCCTTTGGCGTGGGAGAAATGGCCGGACGTTCGCAAGCCCCGTGCCGGCTTCGGGCAAAAAAAACGCCCCCCGAGCGGGCCTCGTACGTCGGGGCCTAGGCGGCACAGGCGAGCCCGCAGCCCCAGGCTCTGTGGTGCCGTGGAAGCGGCGGCAGTGGACGCCGAGGGCTGGCCACAGCTTTCGGGGCTGGCCCCTTTGGCGTGGGAGAAATCCCCGGACGTTCGCAAGCCCCGTGCCGGCTTCGGGCAAAAAAACGCCCCCCGAGCGGGCCTCGTACGTCGGGGCCTAGGCGGCACAGGCGAGCCCGCAGCCCCAGGCTCTGTGGTGCCGTGGAAGCAGCGGCAGTGGGCGCCGAGGGCTGGCCACAGCTTTCGGGGCTGGCCCCCTTGGCGTGGGAGAAATGGCCGGACGTTCGCAAGCCCCGTGCCGGCTTCGGGCAAAAAACGGCCCTGAGCGGGCCTCGGACGTCGGGGCCTCGGCGGCACCGGTGACACCGCAGCCCCAGGCTCTGTGGTGCCGTGGAAGCGGCGGCAGTGGGCGCCGAGGGCTGGCCACAGCTTTCGGGGCTGGCCCCCTTGGCGTGGGAGAAATGGCCGGACGTTCGCAAGCCCCGTGCCGGCTTCGGGCAAAAAATGGCCCCGAGCGGGCCTCGGACGTCGGGGCCTAGGCGGCACCGGTGACACCGCAGCCCCAGGCTCTGTGGTGCCGTGGAAGCGGCGGCAGTGGACGCCGAGGGCTGGCCACAGCTTTCGGGGCTGGCCCCCTTGGCGTGGGAGAAATGGCCGGACGTTCGCAAGCCCCGTGCCGGCTTCGGGCAAAAAAAACGCCCCCCGAGCGGGCCTCGTACGTCGGGGCCTAGGCGGCACAGGCGAGCCCGCAGCCCCAGGCTCTGTGGTGCCGTGGAAGCGGCGGCAGTGGACGCCGAGGGCCGGCCACAGCTTTTGGGGCTGGCCCCTTTGGCGTGGGAGAAATGGCCGGACGTTCGCAAGCCCCGTGCCGGCTTCGGGCAAAAAACGGCCCTGAGCGGGCCTCGGACGTCGGGGCCTCGGCGGCACCGGTGACACCGCAGCCCCAGGCTCTGTGGTGCCGTGGAAGCGGCGGCAGTGGGCGCCGAGGGCTGGCCACAGCTTTCGGGGCTGGCCCCCTTGGCGTGGGAGAAATGGCCGGACGTTCGCAAGCCCCGTGCCGGCTTCGGGCAAAAAACGGCCCCGAGCGGGCCTCGGACGTCGGGGCCTCGGCGGCACCGGTGACACCGCAGCCCCAGGCTCTGTGGTGCCGTGGAAGCGGCGGCAGTGGACGCCGAGGGCTGGCCACAGCTTTCGGGGCTGGCCCCCTTGGCGTGGGAGAAATCCCCGGACGTTCGCAAGCCCCGTGCCGGCTTCGGGCAAAAAACGGCCCCGAGCGGGCCTCGGACGTCGGGGCCTAGGCGGCACCGGTGACACCGCAGCCCCAGGCTCTGTGGTGCCGTGGAAGCGGCGGCAGTGGGCGCCGAGGGCTGGCCACAGCTTTCGGGGCTGGCCCCCTTGGCGTGGGAGAAATGGCCGGACGTTCGCAAGCCCCGTGCCGGCTTCGGGCAAAAAACGGCCCCGAGCGGGCCTCGGACGTCGGGGCCTCGGCGGCACCGGTGACACCGCAGCCCCAGGCTCTGTGGTGCCGTGGAAGCGGCGGCAGTGGACGCCGAGGGCTGGCCACAGCTTTCGGGGCTGGCCCCCTTGGCGTGGGAGAAATCCCCGGACGTTCGCAAGCCCCGTGCCGGCTTCGGGCAAAAAACGGCCCCGAGCGGGCCTCGGACGTCGGGGCCTAGGCGGCACCGGTGACACCGCAGCCCCAGGCTCTGTGGTGCCGTGGAAGCGGCGGCAGTGGGCGCCGAGGGCCGGCCACAGCTTTCGGGGCTGGCCCCCTTGGCGTGGGAGAAATCCCCGGACGTTCGCAAGCCCCGTGCCGGCTTCGGGCAAAAAAACGCCCCCCGAGCGGGCCTCGTACGTCGGGGCCTAGGCGGCACAGGCGAGCCCGCAGCCCCAGGCTCTGTGGTGCCGTGGAAGCGGCGGCAGTGGACGCCGAGGGCCGGCCACAGCTTTCGGGGCTGGCCCCTTTGGCGTGGGAGAAATGGCCGGACGTTCGCAAGCCCCGTGCCGGCTTCGGGCAAAAAAACGCCCCCCGAGCGGGCCTCGTACGTCGGGGCCTAGGCGGCACAGGCGAGCCCGCAGCCCCAGGCTCTGTGGTGCCGTGGAAGCGGCGGCAGTGGACGCCGAGGGCTGGCCACAGCTTTCGGGGCTGGCCCCTTTGGCGTGGGAGAAATCCCCGGACGTTCGCAAGCCCCGTGCCGGCTACGGGCAAAAAAAACGCCCCCCGAGCGGGCCTCGTACGTCGGGGCCTAGGCGGCACAGGCGAGCCCGCAGCCCCAGGCTCTGTGGTGCCGTGGAAGCGGCGGCAGTGGACGCCGAGGGCCGGCCACAGCTTTCGGGGCTGGCCCCTTTGGCGTGGGAGAAATCCCCGGACGTTCGCAAGCCCCGTGCCGGCTTCGGGCAAAAAAAACGCCCCCCGAGCGGGCCTCGTACGTCGGGGCCTAGGCGGCACCGGTGACACCGCAGCCCCAGGCTCTGTGGTGCCGTGGAAGCGGCGGCAGTGGACGCCGAGGGCCGGCCACAGCTTTCGGGGCTGGCCCCTTTGGCGTGGGAGAAATGGCCGGACGTTCGCAAGCCCCGTGCCGGCTTCGGGCAAAAAAACGCCCCCCGAGCGGGCCTCGTACGTCGGGGCCTAGGCGGCACAGGCGAGCCCGCAGCCCCAGGCTCTGTGGTGCCGTGGAAGCGGCGGCAGTGGACGCCGAGGGCTGGCCACAGCTTTCGGGGCTGGCCCCTTTGGCGTGGGAGAAATGGCCGGACGTTCGCAAGCCCCGTGCCGGCTTCAGGCAAAAAAACGCCCCCCGAGCGGGCCTCGTACGTCGGGGCCTAGGCGGCACAGGCGAGCCCGCAGCCCCAGGCTCTGTGGTGCCGTGGAAGCGGCGGCAGTGGACGCCGAGGGCTGGCCACAGCTTTCGGGGCTGGCCCCCTTGGCGTGGGAGAAATGGCCGGACGTTCGCAAGCCCCGTGCCGGCTTCGGGCAAAAAACGGCCCTGAGCGGGCCTCGGACGTCGGGGCCTCGGCGGCACCGGTGACACCGCAGCCCCAGGCTCTGTGGTGCCGTGGAAGCGGCGGCAGTGGGCGCCGAGGGCTGGCCACAGCTTTCGGGGCTGGCCCCCTTGGCGTGGGAGAAATGGCCGGACGTTCGCAAGCCCCGTGCCGGCTTCGGGCAAAAAACGGCCCCGAGCGGGCCTCGGACGTCGGGGCCTCGGCGGCACCGGTGACACCGCAGCCCCAGGCTCTGTGGTGCCGTGGAAGCGGCGGCAGTGGACGCCGAGGGCTGGCCACAGCTTTCGGGGCTGGCCCCCTTGGCGTGGGAGAAATCCCCGGACGTTCGCAAGCCCCGTGCCGGCTTCGGGCAAAAAACGGCCCCGAGCGGGCCTCGGACGTCGGGGCCTAGGCGGCACCGGTGACACCGCAGCCCCAGGCTCTGTGGTGCCGTGGAAGCGGCGGCAGTGGGCGCCGAGGGCTGGCCACAGCTTTCGGGGCTGGCCCCCTTGGCGTGGGAGAAATGGCCGGACGTTCGCAAGCCCCGTGACGGCTTCGGGCAAAAAACGGCCCCGAGCGGGCCTCGTACGTCGGGGCCTCGGCGGCACAGGCGAGCCCGCAGCCCCAGGCTCTGTGGTGCCGTGGAAGCGGCGGCAGTGGACGCCGAGGGCAGGCCACAGCTTTCGGGGCTGGCCCCCTTGGCGTGGGAGAAATCCCCGGACGTTCGCAAGCCCCGTGCCGGCTTCGGGCAAAAAAACGCCCCCCGAGCGGGCCTCGTACGTCGGGGCCTAGGCGGCACAGGCGAGCCCGCAGCCCCAGGCTCTGTGGTGCCGTGGAAGCGGCGGCAGTGGACGCCGAGGGCCGGCCACAGCTTTCGGGGCTGGCCCCTTTGGCGTGGGAGAAATGGCCGGACGTTCGCAAGCCCCGTGCCGGCTTCGGGCAAAAAAACGCCCCCCGAGCGGGCCTCGTACGTCGGGGCCTAGGCGGCACAGGCGAGCCCGCAGCCCCAGGCTCTGTGGTGCCGTGGAAGCGGCGGCAGTGGACGCCGAGGGCTGGCCACAGCTTTCGGGGCTGGCCCCTTTGGCGTGGGAGAAATCCCCGGACGTTCGCAAGCCCCGTGCCGGCTTCGGGCAAAAAAAACGCCCCCCGAGCGGGCCTCGTACGTCGGGGCCTAGGCGGCACAGGCGAGCCCGCAGCCCCAGGCTCTGTGGTGCCGTGGAAGCGGCGGCAGTGGACGCCGAGGGCTGGCCACAGCTTTCGGGGCTGGCCCCTTTGGCGTGGGAGAAATCCCCGGACGTTCGCAAGCCCCGTGCCGGCTTCGGGCAAAAAAACGCCCCCCGAGCGGGCCTCGTACGTCGGGGCCTAGGCGGCACAGGCGAGCCCGCAGCCCCAGGCTCTGTGGTGCCGTGGAAGCGGCGGCAGTGGACGCCGAGGGCTGGCCACAGCTTTCGGGGCTGGCCCCTTTGGCGTGGGAGAAATCCCCGGACGTTCGCAAGCCCCGTGCCGGCTACGGGCAAAAAAAACGCCCCCCGAGCGGGCCTCGTACGTCGGGGCCTAGGCGGCACAGGCGAGCCCGCAGCCCCAGGCTCTGTGGTGCCGTGGAAGCGGCGGCAGTGGACGCTGAGGGCCGGCCACAGCTTTCGGGGCTGGCCCCTTTGGCGTGGGAGAAATCCCCGGACGTTCGCAAGCCCCGTGCCGGCTTCGGGCAAAAAAACGCCCCCCGAGCGGGCCTCGTACGTCGGGGCCTAGGCGGCACCGGCGAGCCCGCAGCCCCAGGCTCTGTGGTGCCGTGGAAGCGGCGGCAGTGGACGCCGAGGGCCGGCCACAGCTTTCGGGGCTGGCCCCTTTGGCGTGGGAGAAATCCCCGGACGTTCGCAAGCCCCGTGCCGGCTTCGGGCAAAAAAACGCCCCCCGAGCGGGCCTCGTACGTCGGGGCCTAGGCGGCACAGGCGAGCCCGCAGCCCCAGGCTCTGTGGTGCCGTGGAAGCGGCGGCAGTGGACGCCGAGGGCTGGCCACATCTTTCGGGGCTGGCCCCTTTGGCGTGGGAGAAATGGCCGGACGTTCGCAAGCCCCGTGACGGCTTCGGGCAAAAAACGCCCCCCGAGCGGGCCTCGTACGTCGGGGCCTAGGCGGCACAGGCGAGCCCGCAGCCCCAGGCTCTGTGGTGCCGTGGAAGCGGCGGCAGTGGACGCCGAGGGCTGGCCACAGCTTTCGGGGCTGGCCCCTTTGGCGTGGGAGAAATCCCCGGACGTTCGCAAGCCCCGTGCCGGCTTCGGGCAAAAAAAACGCCCCCCGAGCGGGCCTCGTACGTCGGGGCCTAGGCGGCACAGGCGAGCCCGCAGCCCCAGGCTCTGTGGTGCCGTGGAAGCGGCGGCAGTGGACGCCGAGGGCTGGCCACAGCTTTCGGGGCTGGCCCCTTTGGCGTGGGAGAAATCCCCGGACGTTCGCAAGCCCCGTGCCGGCTTCGGGCAAAAAAACGCCCCCCGAGCGGGCCTCGTACGTCGGGGCCTAGGCGGCACAGGCGAGCCCGCAGCCCCAGGCTCTGTGGTGCCGTGGAAGCGGCGGCAGTGGACGCCGAGGGCCGGCCACAGCTTTCGGGGCTGGCCCCTTTGGCGTGGGAGAAATCCCCGGACGTTCGCAAGCCCCGTGCCGGCTTCGGGCAAAAAAACGCCCCCCGAGCGGGCCTCGTACGTCGGGGCCTAGGCGGCACCGGCGAGCCCGCAGCCCCAGGCTCTGTGGTGCCGTGGAAGCGGCGGCAGTGGACGCCGAGGGCTGGCCACAGCTTTCGGGGCTGGCCCCTTTGGCGTGGGAGAAATCCCCGGACGTTCGCAAGCCCCGTGCCGGCTTCGGGCAAAAAAACGCCCCCCGAGCGGGCCTCGTACGTCGGGGCCTAGGCGGCACAGGCGAGCCCGCAGCCCCAGGCTCTGTGGTGCCGTGGAAGCGGCGGCAGTGGACGCCGAGGGCTGGCCACAGCTTTCGGGGCTGGCCCCTTTGGCGTGGGAGAAATGGCCGGACGTTCGCAAGCCCCGTGCCGGCTTCGGGCAAAAAAAACGCCCCCTGAGCGGGCCTCATACGACGGGGCCTAGGCGGCACAGGCGAGCCCGCAGCCCCAGGCTCTGTGGTGCCGTGGAAGCGGCGGCAGTGGACGCCGAGGGCTGGCCACAGCTTTCGGGGCTGGCCCCTTTGGCGTGGGAGAAATGGCCGGACGTTCGCAAGCCCCGTGCCGGCTTCGGGCAAAAAAAACGCCCCCCGAGCGGGCCTCGTACGTCGGGGCCTCGGCGGCACAGGCGAGCCCGCAGCCCCAGGCTCTGTGGTGCCGTGGAAGCGGCGGCAGTGGGCGCCGAGGGCTGGCCACAGCTTTCGGGGCTGGCCCCCTTGGCGTGGGAGAAATGGCCGGACGTTCGCAAGCCCCGTGCCGGCTTCGGGCAAAAAAAACGCCCCCCGAGCGGGCCTCGTACGTCGGGGCCTAGGCGGCACAGGCGAGCCCGCAGCCCCAGGCTCTGTGGTGCCGTGGAAGCGGCGGCAGTGGACGCCGAGGGCTGGCCACAGCTTTCGGGGCTGGCCCCTTTGGCGTGGGAGAAATCCCCGGACGTTCGCAAGCCCCGTCCCGGCTTCGGGCAAAAAAACGCCCCCTGAGCGGGCCTCGTACGTCGGGGCCTAGGCGGCACAGGCGAGCCCGCAGCCCCAGGCTCTGTGGTGCCGTGGAAGCGGCGGCAGTGGACGCCGAGGGCTGGCCACAGCTTTCGGGGCTGGCCCCTTTGGCGTGGGAGAAATGGCCGGACGTTCGCAAGCCCCGTGCCGGCTTCGGGCAAAAAAACGCCCCCCGAGCGGGCCTCGTACGTCGGGGCCTAGGCGGCACAGGCGAGCCCGCAGCCCCAGGCTCTGTGGTGCCGTGGAAGCGGCGGCAGTGGACGCCGAGGGCCGGCCACAGCTTTCGGGGCTGGCCCCTTTGGCGTGGGAGAAATCCCCGGACGTTCGCAAGCCCCGTGCCGGCTTCGGGCAAAAAAACGCCCCCCGAGCGGGCCTCGTACGTCGGGGCCTAGGCGGCACAGGCGAGCCCGCAGCCCCAGGCTCTGTGGTGCCGTGGAAGCGGCGGCAGTGGACGCCGAGGGCCGGCCACAGCTTTCGGGGCTGGCCCCTTTGGCGTGGGAGAAATCCCCGGACGTTCGCAAGCCCCGTGCCGGCTTCGGGCAAAAAAACGCCCCCCGAGCGGGCCTCGTACGTCGGGGCCTAGGCGGCACAGGCGAGCCCGCAGCCCCAGGCTCTGTGGTGCCGTGGAAGCGGCGGCAGTGGACGCCGAGGGCCGGCCACAGCTTTCGGGGCTGGCCCCTTTGGCGTGGGAGAAATGGCCGGATGTTCGCAAGCCCCGTGCCGGCTTCGGGCAAAAAAACGCCCCCCGAGCGGGCCTCGTACGTCGGGGCCTAGGCGGCACAGGCGAGCCCGCATCCCCAGGCTCTGTGGTGCCGTGGAAGCGGCGGCAGTGGACGCCGAGGTCTGGCCACAGCTTTCGGGGCTGGCCCCTTTGGCGTGGGAGAAATCCCCGGACGTTCGCAAGCCCCGTGCCGGCTTCGGGCAAAAAAACGCCCCCCGAGCGGGCCTCGTACGTCGGGGCCTAGGCGGCACAGGCGAACCCGCAGCCCCAGGCTCTGTGGTGCCGTGGAAGCAGCGGCAGTGGGCGCCGAGGGCTGGCCACAGCTTTCGGGGCTGGCCCCCTTGGCGTGGGAGAAATGGCCGGACGTTCGCAAGCCCCGTGCCGGCTTCGGGCAAAAAACGGCCCTGAGCGGGCCTCGGACGTCGGGGCCTCGGCGGCACCGGTGACACCGCAGCCCCAGGCTCTGTGGTGCCGTGGAAGCGGCGGCAGTGGGCGCCGAGGGCTGGCCACAGCTTTCGGGGCTGGCCCCCTTGGCGTGGGAGAAATGGCCGGACGTTCGCAAGCCCCGTGCCGGCTTCGGGCAAAAAACGGCCCCGAGCGGGCCTCGGACGTCGGGGCCTCGGCGGCACCGGTGACACCGCAGCCCCAGGCTCTGTGGTGCCGTGGAAGCGGCGGCAGTGGACGCCGAGGGCTGGCCACAGCTTTCGGGGCTGGCCCCCTTGGCGTGGGAGAAATCCCCGGACGTTCGCAAGCCCCGTGCCGGCTTCGGGCAAAAAACGGCCCCGAGCGGGCCTCGGACGTCGGGGCCTAGGCGGCACCGGTGACACCGCAGCCCCAGGCTCTGTGGTGCCGTGGAAGCGGCGGCAGTGGGCGCCGAGGGCTGGCCACAGCTTTCGGGGCTGGCCCCCTTGGCGTGGGAGAAATGGCCGGACGTTCGCAAGCCCCGTGACGGCTTCGGGCAAAAAACGGCCCCGAGCGGGCCTCGTACGTCGGGGCCTAGGCGGCACAGGCGAGCCCGCAGCCCCAGGCTCTGTGGTGCCGTGGAAGCGGCGGCAGTGGACGCCGAGGGCCGGCCACAGCTTTCGGGGCTGGCCCCCTTGGCGTGGGAGAAATCCCCGGACGTTCGCAAGCCCCGTGCCGGCTTCGGGCAAAAAAACGCCCCCCGAGCGGGCCTCGTACGTCGGGGCCTAGGCGGCACAGGCGAGCCCGCAGCCCCAGGCTCTGTGGTGCCGTGGAAGCGGCGGCAGTGGACGCCGAGGGCTGGCCACAGCTTTCGGGGCTGGCCCCTTTGGCGTGGGAGAAATCCCCGGACGTTCGCAAGCCCCGTGCCGGCTTCGGGCAAAAAAACGCCCCCCGAGCGGGCCTCGTACGTCGGGGCCTAGGCGGCACAGGCGAGCCCGCAGCCCCAGGCTCTGTGGTGCCGTGGAAGCGGCGGCAGTGGACGCCGAGGGCTGGCCACAGCTTTCGGGGCTGGCCCCCTTGGTGTGGGAGAAATGGCCGGACGTTCGCAAGCCCCGTGCCGGCTTCGGGCAAAAAACGGCCCTGAGCGGGCCTCGGACGTCGGGGCCTCGGCGGCACCGGTGACACCGCAGCCCCAGGCTCTGTGGTGCCGTGGAAGCGGCGGCAGTGGGCGCCGAGGGCTGGCCACAGCTTTCGGGGCTGGCCCCCTTGGCGTGGGAGAAATGGCCGGACGTTCGCAAGCCCCGTGCCGGCTTCGGGCAAAAAACGGCCCCGAGCGGGCCTCGGACGTCGGGGCCTCGGCGGCACCGGTGACACCGCAGCCCCAGGCTCTGTGGTGCCGTGGAAGCGGCGGCAGTGGACGCCGAGGGCTGGCCACAGCTTTCGGGGCTGGCCCCCTTGGCGTGGGAGAAATGGCCGGACGTTCGCAAGCCCCGTGCCGGCTTCGGGCAAAAAACGGCCCCGAGCGGGCCTCGGACGTCGGGGCCTAGGCGGCACCGGTGACACCGCAGCCCCAGGCTCTGTGGTGCCGTGGAAGCGGCGGCAGTGGGCGCCGAGGGCTGGCCACAGCTTTCGGGGCTGGCCCCCTTGGCGTGGGAGAAATGGCCGGACGTTCGCAAGCCCCGTGCCGGCTTCGGGCAAAAAAACGCCCCCCGAGCGGGCCTCGTACGTCGGGGCCTAGGCGGCACAGGCGAGCCCGCAGCCCCAGGCTCTGTGGTGCCGTGGAAGCGGCGGCAGTGGACGCCGAGGGCCGGCCACAGCTTTCGGGGCTGGCCCCTTTGGCGTGGGAGAAATGGCCGGACGTTCGCAAGCCCCGTGCCGGCTTCGGGCAAAAAAACGCCCCCCGAGCGGGCCTCGTACGTCGGGGCCTAGGCGGCACAGGCGAGCCCGCAGCCCCAGGCTCTGTGGTGCCGTGGAAGCGGCGGCAGTGGACGCCGAGGGCTGGCCACAGCTTTCGGGGCTGGCCCCTTTGGCGTGGGAGAAATGGCCGGACGTTCGCAAGCCCCGTGCCGGCTTCGGGCAAAAAAACGCCCCCCGAGCGGGCCTCGTACGTCGGGGCCTAGGCGGCACAGGCGAGCCCGCAGCCCCAGGCTCTGTGGTGCCGTGGAAGCGGCGGCAGTGGACGCCGAGGGCTGGCCACAGCTTTCGGGGCTGGCCCCTTTGGCGTGGGAGAAATGGCCGGACGTTCGCAAGCCCCGTGCCGGCTTCGGGCAAAAAAACGCCCCCCGAGCGGGCCTCGTACGTCGGGGCCTAGGCGGCACAGGCGAGCCCGCAGCCCCAGGCTCTGTGGTGCCGTGGAAGCGGCGGCAGTGGACGCCGAGGGCTGGCCACAGCTTTCGGGGCTGGCCCCTTTGGCGTGGGAGAAATCCCCGGACGTTCGCAAGCCCCGTGCCGGCTTCGGGCAAAAAAAACGCCCCCCGAGCGGGCCTCGTACGTCGGGGCCTAGGCGGCACAGGCGAGCCCGCAGCCCCAGGCTCTGTGGTGCCGTGGAAGCGGCGGCAGTGGACGCCGAGGGCCGGCCACAGCTTTCGAGGCTGGCCCCTTTGGCGTGGGAGAAATCCCCGGACGTTCGCAAGCCCCGTGCCGGCTTCGGGCAAAAAAAACGCCCCCCGAGCGGGCCTCGTACGTCGGGGCCTAGGCGGCACAGGCGAGCCCGCAGCCCCAGGCTCTGTGGTGCCGTGGAAGCGGCGGCAGTGGACGCCGAGGGCTGGCCACAGCTTTCGGGGCTGGCCCCTTTGGCGTGGGAGAAATGGCCGGACGTTCGCAAGCCCCGTGCCGGCTACGGGCAAAAAAACGCCCCCCGAGCGGGCCTCGTACGTCGGGGCCTAGGCGGCACAGGCGAGCCCGCAGCCCCAGGCTCTGTGGTGCCGTGGAAGCGGCGGCAGTGGACGCCGAGGGCCGGCCACAGCTTTCGGGGCTGGCCCCTTTGGCGTGGGAGAAATCCCCGGACGTTCGCAAGCCCCGTGCCGGCTTCGGGCAAAAAAAACGCCCCCCGAGCGGGCCTCGTACGTCGGGGCCTAGGCGGCACAGGCGAGCCCGCAGCCCCAGGCTCTGTGGTGCCGTGGAAGCGGCGGCAGTGGACGCCGAGGGCTGGCCACAGCTTTCGGGGCTGGCCCCTTTGGCGTGGGAGAAATGGCCGGACGTTCGCAAGCCCCGTGCCGGCTTCGGGCAAAAAAACGCCCCCCGAGCGGGCCTCGTACGTCGGGGCCTAGGCGGCACAGGCGAGCCCGCAGCCCCAGGCTCTGTGGTGCCGTGGAAGCGGCGGCAGTGGACGCCGAGGGCCGGCCACAGCTTTCGGGGCTGGCCCCTTTGGCGTGGGAGAAATGGCCGGACGTTCGAAAGCCCCGTGCCGGCTTCGGGCAAAAAAACGCCCCCCGAGCGGGCCTCGTACGTCGGGGCCTAGGCGGCACAGGCGAGCCCGCAGCCCCAGGCTCTGTGGTGCCGTGGAAGCGGCGGCAGTGGACGCCGAGGGCTGGCCACAGCTTTCGGGGCTGGCCCCTTTGGCGTGGGAGAAATCGCCGGACGTTCGCAAGCCCCGTGCCGGCTACGGGTAAAAAAACGCCCCCCGAGCGGGCCTCGTACGTCGGGGCCTAGGCGGCACAGGCGAGCCCGCAGCCCCAGGCTCTGTGGTGCCGTGGAAGCGGCGGCAGTGGACGCCGAGGGCTGGCCACAGCTTTCGGGGCTGGCCCCTTTGGCGTGGGAGAAATGGCCGGACGTTCGCAAGCCCCGTGCCGGCTTCGGGCAAAAAAAACGCCCCCTGAGCGGGCCTCATACGACGGGGCCTAGGCGGCACAGGCGAGCCCGCAGCCCCAGGCTCTGTGGTGCCGTGGAAGCGGCGGCAGTGGACGCCGAGGGCTGGCCACAGCTTTCGGGGCTGGCCCCTTTGGCGTGGGAGAAATCCCCGGACGTTCGCAAGCCCCGTGCCGGCTTCGGGCAAAAAATACGCCCCCCGAGCGGGCCTCGTACGTCGGGGCCTCGGCGGCACAGGCGAGCCCGCAGCCCCAGGCTCTGTGGTGCCGTGGAAGCGGCGGCAGTGGGCGCCGAGGGCTGGCCACAGCTTTCGGGGCTGGCCCCCTTGGCGTGGGAGAAATGGCCGGACGTTCGCAAGCCCCGTGCCGGCTTCGGGCAAAAAAAACGCCCCCCGAGCGGGCCTCGTACGTCGGGGCCTAGGCGGCACAGGCGAGCCCGCAGCCCCAGGCTCTGTGGTGCCGTGGAAGCGGCGGCAGTGGACGCCGAGGGCTGGCCACAGCTTTCGGGGCTGGCCCCTTTGGCGTGGGAGAAATCCCCGGACGTTCGCAAGCCCCGTCCCGGCTTCGGGCAAAAAAACGCCCCCTGAGCGGGCCTCGTACGTCGGGGCCTAGGCGGCACAGGCGAGCCCGCAGCCCCAGGCTCTGTGGTGCCGTGGAAGCGGCGGCAGTGGACGCCGAGGGCCGGCCACAGCTTTCGGGGCTGGCCCCTTTGGCGTGGGAGAAATGGCCGGACGTTCGCAAGCCCCGTGCCGGCTTCGGGCAAAAAAACGCCCCCCGAGCGGGCCTCGTACGTCGGGGCCTAGGCGGCACAGGCGAGCCCGCAGCCCCAGGCTCTGTGGTGCCGTGGAAGCGGCGGCAGTGGACGCCGAGGGCCGGCCACAGCTTTCGGGGCTGGCCCCTTTGGCGTGGGAGAAATCCCCGGACGTTCGCAAGCCCCGTGCCGTCTTCGGGCAAAAAAACGCCCCCCGAGCGGGCCTCGTACGTCGGGGCCTAGGCGGCACAGGCGAGCCCGCAGCCCCAGGCTCTGTGGTGCCGTGGAAGCGGCGGCAGTGGACGCCGAGGGCCGGCCACAGCTTTCGGGGCTGGCCCCTTTGGCGTGGGAGAAATCCCCGGACGTTCGCAAGCCCCGTGCCGGCTTCGGGCAAAAAAACGCCCCCCGAGCGGGCCTCGTACGTCGGGGCCTAGGCGGCACAGGCGAGCCCGCAGCCCCAGGCTCTGTGGTGCCGTGGAAGCGGCGGCAGTGGACGCCGAGGGCCGGCCACAGCTTTCGGGGCTGGCCCCTTTGGCGTGGGAGAAATGGCCGGACGTTCGCAAGCCCCGTGCCGGCTTCCGGGCAAAAAAACGCCCCCCGAGCGGGCCTCGTACGTCGGGGCCTAGGCGGCACAGGCGAGCCCGCAGCCCCAGGCTCTGTGGTGCCGTGGAAGCGGCGGCAGTGGACGCCGAGGTCTGGCCACAGCTTTCGGGGCTGGCCCCTTTGGCGTGGGAGAAATCCCCGGACGTTCGCAAGCCCCGTGCCGGCTTCGGGCAAAAAAAACGCCCCCCGAGCGGGCCTCGTACGTCGGGGCTAGGCGGCACAGGCGAGCCCGCAGCCCCAGGCTCTGTGGTGCCGTGGAAGCAGCGGCAGTGGGCGCCGAGGGCTGGCCACAGCTTTCGGGGCTGGCCCCTTGGCGTGGGAGAAATGGCCGGACGTTCGCAAGCCCCGTGCCGGCTTCGGGCAAAAAACGGCCCTGAGCGGGCCTCGGACGTCGGGGCCTCGGCGGCACCGGTGACACCGCAGCCCCAGGCTCTGTGGTGCCGTGGAAGCGGCGGCAGTGGGCGCCGAGGGCTGGCCACAGCTTTCGGGCTGGCCCCCTTGGCGTGGGAGAAATGGCCGGACGTTCGCAAGCCCCGTGCCGGCTTCGGGCAAAAAACGGCCCCGAGCGGGGCCTCGGACGTCGGGGCCTCGGCGGCACCGGTGACACCGCAGCCCCAGGCTCTGTGGTGCCGTGGAAGCGGCGGCAGTGGACGCCGAGGGCTGGCCACAGCTTTCGGGGCTGGCCCCCTTGGCGTGGGAGAAATCCCCGGACGTTCGCAAGCCCCGTGCCGGCTTCGGGCAAAAAACGGCCCCGAGCGGGCCTCGGACGTCGGGGCCTAGGCGGCACCGGTGACACCGCAGCCCTAGGCTCTGTGGTGCCGTGGAAGCGGCGGCAGTGGGCGCCGAGGGCTGGCCACAGCTTTCGGGGCTGGCCCCCTTGGCGTGGGAGAAATGGCCGGACGTTCGGCAAAGCCCCGTGACGGCTTCGGGCAAAAAACGGCCCCGAGCGGGCCTCGTACGTCGGGGCCTAGGCGGCACAGGCGAGCCCGCAGCCCCAGGCTCTGTGGTGCCGTGGAAGCGGCGGCAGTGGACGCCGAGGGCCGGCCACAGCTTTCGGGGCTGGCCCCCTTGGCGTGGGAGAAATCCCCGGACGTTCGCAAGCCCCGTGCCGGCTTCGGGCAAAAAAACGCCCCCCGAGCGGGCCTCGTACGTCGGGGCCTAGGCGGCACAGGCGAGCCCGCAGCCCCAGGCTCTGTGGTGCCGTGGGAAGCGGGCGGCAGTGGACGCCGAGGGCTGGCCACAGCTTTCGGGGCTGGCCCCTTTGGCGTGGGAGAAATCCCCCGGACGTTCGCAAGCCCCGTGCCGGCTTCGGGCAAAAAAAACGCCCCCCGAGCGGGCCTCGTACGTCGGGGCCTAGGCGGCACAGGCGAGCCCGCAGCCCCAGGCTCTGTGGTGCCGTGGAAGCAGCGGCAGTGGGCGCCGAGGGCTGGCCACAGCTTTCGGGGCTGGCCCCCTTGGTGTGGGAGAAATGGCCGGACGTTCGCAAGCCCCGTGCCGGCTTCGGGCAAAAAAACGGCCCTGAGCGGGCCTCGGACGTCGGGGCCTCGGCGGCACCGGTGACACCGCAGCCCCAGGCTCTGTGGTGCCGTGGAAGCGGCGGCAGTGGGCGCCGAGGGCTGGCCACAGCTTTCGGGGCTGGCCCCCTTGGCGTGGGAGAAATGGCCGGACGTTCGCAAGCCCCGTGCCGGCTTCGGGCAAAAAACGGCCCCCGAGCGGGCCTCGGACGTCGGGGCCTCGGCGGCACCGGTGACACCGCAGGCCCCAGGCTCTGTGGTGCCGTGGAAGCGGCGGCAGTGGACGCCGAGGGCTGGCCACAGCTTTCGGGGCTGGCCCCCTTGGCGTGGGAGAAATCCCCGGACGTTCGCAAGCCCCGTGCGGCTTCGGTCAAAAAACGGCCCCGAGCGGGCCTCGGACGTCGGGGCCTAGGCGGGCACCGGTGACACCGCAGCCCCAGGCTCTGTGGTGCCGTGGAAGCGGCGGCAGTGGGCGCCGAGGGCTGGCCACAGCTTTCGGGGCTGGCCCCCTTGGCGTGGGAGAAATGGCCGGGACGTTCGCAAGCCCCGTGCCGGCTTCGGGCAAAAAAACGCCCCCCGAGCGGGCCTCGTACGTCGGGGCCTAGGCGGCACAGGCGAGCCCGCAGCCCCAGGCTCTGTGGTGCCGTGGAAGCGGCGGCAGTGGACGCCGAGGGCCGGCCACAGCTTTCGGGGCTGGCCCCTTTGGCGTGGGAGAAATGGCCGGGACGTTCGCAAGCCCCGTGCCGGCTTCGGGCAAAAAAACGCCCCCCGAGCGGGCCTCGTACGTCGGGGCCTAGGCGGCACAGGCGAGCCCGCAGCCCCAGGCTCTGTGGTGCCGTGGAAGCGGCGGCAGTGGACGCCGAGGGCTGCCACAGCTTTCGGGCTGGCCCCTTTGGCGTGGGAGAAATCCCCGGACGTTCGCGAAGCCCCGTGCCGGCTTCGGGCAAAAAAACGCCCCCCGAGCGGGCCTCGTACGTCGGGGCCTAGGCGGCACAGGCGAGCCCGCAGCCCCAGGCTCTGTGGTGCCGTGGAAGCGGCGGCAGTGGACGCCGAGGGCTGGCCACAGCTTTCGGGGCTGGCCCCTTTGGGGGGAGAAATGGCCGGACGTTCGCAAGCCCCGTGCCGGCTTCGGGCAAAAAAAACGCCCCCCGAGCGGGCCTCGTACGTCGGGGCCTAGGCGGCACAGGCGAGCCCGCAGCCCCAGGCTCTGTGGTGCCGTGGAAGCGGCGGCAGTGGACGCCGAGGGCTGGCCACAGCTTTCGGGGCTGGCCCCTTTGGCGTGGGAGAAATCCCCGGACGTTCGCAAGCCCCGTGCCGGCTTCGGGCAAAAAAAAACGCCCCCCCCGAGCGGGCCTCGTACGTCGGGGCCTAGGCGGCACAGGCGAAGCCCGCAGCCCCAGGCTCTGTGGTGCCGTGGAAGCGGCGCAGTGACGCCGAGGGCCGGCCACCAGCTTTCGAGGCTGGGCCCCTTTGGCGTGGGAGAAATCCCCCGGCCGTTCGCAAGCCCCAGTGCCGGCTTCGGGCAAAAAAAACGCCCCCCGGAGCGGGCCTCGTACGTCGGGGCCTAGGCGGCACAGGCGAGCCGCAGCCCCAGGCTCTGTGGTGCCGTGGAAGCGGCGGCAGTGGACGCCGAGGGCTGGCCACAGCTTTCGGGGCTGGCCCCTTTGGCGTGGGAGAAATGGCCGGACGTTCGCAAGCCCCGTGCCGGCTACGGGCAAAAAAAACGCCCCCCGAGCGGGCCTCGTACGTCGGGGCCTAGGCGGCACAGGCGAGCCCGCAGCCCCAGGCTCTGTGGTGCCGTGGAAGCGGCGGCAGTGGACGCCGAGGGCCGGCCACAGCTTTCGGGGCTGGCCCCTTTGGCGTGGGAGAAATCCCCGGACGTTCGCAAGCCCCGTGCCGGCTTCGGGCAAAAAAAACGCCCCCCGAGCGGGCCTCGTACGTCGGGGCCTAGGCGGCACAGGCGAGCCCGCCAGCCCCAGGCTCTGTGGTGCCGTGGAAGCGGCGGCAGTGGACGCCGAGGGGCTGGCCACAGCTTTCGGGGCTGGCCCCTTTGGCGTGGGAGAAATCCCCGGACGTTCGCAAGCCCCGTGCCGGCTTCGGGCAAAAAAACGCCCCCCCGAGCGGGCCTCGTACGTCGGGGCCTAGGCGGCACAGGCGAGCCCCGCAGCCCCAGGCTCTGTGGTGCCGTGGAAGCGGCGGCAGTGGACGCCGAGGGCTGGCCACAGCTTTCGGGGCTGGCCCCTTTGGCGTGGGAGAAATCCCCGGACGTTCGCAAGCCCCGTGCCGGCTTCGGGCAAAAAAAACGCCCCCCGAGCGGGCCTCGTACGTCGGGGCCTAGGCGGCACAGGCGAGCCCGCAGCCCCAGGCTCTGTGGTGCCGTGGAAGCGGCGGCAGTGGGGGCCGAGGGCCGGCCACAGCTTTCGGGGCGGCCCCTTTGGCGTGGGAGAAATCCCCGGACGTTCGCAAGCCCCGTGCCGGCTACGGGCAAAAAAAAACGCCCCCGAGCGGGCCTCGTACGTCGGGGCCTAGGCGGCACAGGCGAGCCCGCAGCCCCAGGCTCTGTGGTGCCGTGGAAGCGGCGGCAGTGGGGGCCGAGGGCTGGCCACAGCTTTCGGGGCTGGCCCCTTTGGCGTGGGAGAAATCCCCGGACGTTCGCAAGCCCCGTGCCGGCTTCGGGCAAAAAAACGCCCCCCGAGCGGGCCTCGTACGTCGGGGCCTAGGCGGCACAGGCGAGCCCGCAGCCCCAGGCTCTGTGGTGCCGTGGAAGCGGCGGCAGTGGACGCCGAGGGCCGGCCACAGCTTTCGGGGCTGGCCCCTTTGGCGTGGGAGAAATCCCCGGACGTTCGCAAGCCCCGTGCCGGCTTCGGGCAAAAAAACGCCCCCCGAGCGGGCCTCGTACGTCGGGGCCTAGGCGGCACCGGCGAGCCCGCAGCCCCAGGCTCTGTGGTGCCGTGGGAGCGGCGGCAGTGGACGCCGAGGGCTGGCCACAGCTTTCGGGGCTGGCCCCTTTGGCGTGGGAGAAATCCCCGGACGTTCGCAAGCCCCGTGCCGCCTTCGGGCAAAAAAACGCCCCCCGAGCGGGCCTCGTACGTCGGGGCCTAGGCGGCACAGGCGAGCCGCAGCCCCAGGCTCTGTGGTGCCGTGGAAGCGGCCGGCAGTGGACGCCGAGGCTGGCCACAGCTTTCGGGGCTGGCCCCTTTGGCGTGGGAGAAATGGCCGGACGTTCGCAAGCCCCGTGCCGGCTTCGGGCAAAAAAAAAACGCCCCCTGAGCGGGCCTCATACGACGGGGCCTAGGCGGCACAGGCGAGCCCGCCGCCCCAGGCTCTGTGGTGCCGTGGGAAGCGGCGGCAGTGGGGGCCGAGGGCTGGCCACAGCTTTCGGGGCTGGCCCCCTTGGCGTGGGAGAAATGGCCGGACGTTCGCAAGCCCCGTGCCGGCTTCAGGCAAAAAAACGCCCCCGAGCGGGCCTCGTACGTCGGGGCCTAGGCGGCACAGGCGAGCCCGCAGCCCCAGGCTCTGTGGTGCCGTGGAAGCGGCGGCAGTGGACGCCGAGGGCTGGCCACAGCTTTCGGGGCTGGCCCCTTTGGCGTGGGAGAAATCCCCGGACGTTCGCAAGCCCCGTGCCGGCTTCGGGGCAAAAAAAACGCCCCCCGAGCGGGCCTCGTACGTCGGGGCCTAGGCGGCACAGGCGAGCCCGCAGCCCCAGGCTCTGTGGTGCCGTGGAAGCGGCGGCAGTGGACGCCGAGGGCCGGCCACAGCTTTCGGGGCTGGCCCCTTTGGCGTGGGAGAAATGGCCGGACGTTCGCAAGCCCCGTGCCGGCTTCGGGCAAAAAAACGCCCCCCGAGCGGGCCTCGTACGTCGGGGCCTAGGCGGCACAGGCGAGCCCGCAGCCCCAGGCTCTGTGGTGCCGTGGAAGCGGCGGCAGTGGACGCCGAGGGCTGGCCACAGCTTTCGGGGGCTGGCCCCTTTGCGTGGGAGAAATCCCCGGACGTTCGCAAGCCCCGTGCCGGCTTCGGGCAAAAAAACGCCCCCCGAGCGGGCCTCGTACGTCGGGGCCTAGGCGGCACAGGCGAGCCCGCAGCCCCAGGCTCTGTGGTGCCGTGAAGCAGCGGCAGTGGGCGCCGAGGGCTGGCCACAGCTTTCGGGGCTGGCCCCCTTGGCGTGGGAGAAATGGCCGGACGTTCGCAAGCCCCGTGCCGGCTTCGGGCAAAAAAACGGCCCTGAGCGGGCCTCGGACGTCGGGGCCTCGGCGGCACCGGTGACACCGCCAGCCCCCAGGCTCTGTGGTGCCGTGGAAGCGGCGGCAGTGGGCGCCGAGGGCTGGCCACAGCTTTCGGGGCTGGCCCCCTTGGCGTGGGAGAAATGGCCGGACGTTCGCAAGCCCCGTGCCGGCTTCGGGCAAAAAACGGCCCCGAGCGGGCCTCGGACGTCGGGGCCTCGGCGGCACCGGTGACACCGCAGCCCCAGGCTCTGTGGTGCCGTGGAAGCGGCGGCAGTGGACGCCGAGGGCTGGCCACAGCTTTCGGGGCTGGCCCCCTTGGCGTGGGAGAAATCGCCGGACGTTCGCAAGCCCCGTGCCGGCTTCGGGCAAAAAACGGCCCCGAGCGGGCCTCGGACGTCGGGGCCTAGGCGGCACCGGTGACACCGCAGCCCCAGGCTCTGTGGTGCCGTGGAAGCGGCGGCAGTGGGCGCCGAGGGCTGGCCACAGCTTTCGGGGCTGGCCCCCTTGGCGTGGGAGAAATGGCCGGACGTTCGCAAGCCCCGTGACGGCTTCGGGCAAAAAACGGCCCCGAGCGGGCCTCGTACGTCGGGGCCTAGGCGGCACAGGCGAGCCCGCAGCCCCAGGCTCTGTGGTGCCGTGGAAGCGGCGGCAGTGGACGCCGAGGGCCGGCCACAGCTTTCGGGGCTGGCCCCCTTGGCGTGGGAGAAATCCCCGGACGTTCGCAAGCCCCGTGCCGGCTTCGGGCAAAAAAACGCCCCCCGAGCGGGCCTCGTACGTCGGGGCCTAGGCGGCACAGGCGAGCCCGCAGCCCCAGGCTCTGTGGTGCCGTGGAAGCGGCGGCAGTGGACGCCGAGGGCTGGCCACAGCTTTCGGGGCTGGCCCCTTTGGCGTGGGAGAAATCCCCGGACGTTCGCAAGCCCCGTGCCGGCTTCGGGCAAAAAAACGCCCCCCGAGCGGGCCTCGTACGTCGGGGCCTAGGCGGCACAGGCGAGCCCGCAGCCCCAGGCTCTGTGGTGCCGTGGAAGCAGCGGCAGTGGGCGCCGGAGGGCTGGCCACAGCTTTCGGGGCTGGCCCCCTTGGCGTGGGAGAAATGGCCGGACGTTCGCAAGCCCCGTGCCGGCTTCGGGCAAAAAACGGCCCTGAGCGGGCCTCGGACGTCGGGGCCTCGGCGCCGGGCACCGGTGACACCGCAGCCCCAGGCTCTGTGGTGCCGTGGAAGCGGCGGCAGTGGGCGCCGAGGGCTGGCCACAGCTTTCGGGGCTGGCCCCCTTGGCGTGGGAGAAATGGCCGGACGTTCGCAAGCCCCGTGCCGGCTTCGGGCAAAAAACGGCCCCGAGCGGGCCTCGGACGTCGGGGCCTCGGCGGCACCGGTGACACCGCAGCCCCAGGCTCTGTGGTGCCGTGGAAGCGGCGGCAGTGGACGCCGAGGGCTGGCCACAGCTTTCGGGGCTGGCCCCCTTGGCGTGGGAGAAATCCCCGGACGTTCGCAAGCCCGTGCCGGCTTCGGGCAAAAAACGGCCCCGAGCGGGCCTCGGACGTCGGGGCCCTAGGCGGCACCGGTGACACCGCAGCCCCAGGCTCTGTGGTGCCGTGGAAGCGGGCGGCAGTGGGCGCCGAGGGCTGGCCACAGCTTTCGGGGCTGGCCCCCTTGGCGTGGGAGAAATGGCCGGACGTTCGCAAGCCCCGTGCCGGCTTCGGGCAAAAAAACGCCCCCCGAGCGGGCCTCGTACGTCGGGGCCTAGGCGGCACAGGCGAGCCCGCAGCCCCAGGCTCTGTGGTGCCGTGGAAGCGGCGGCAGTGGACGCCGAGGGCCGGCCACAGCTTTCGGGGCTGGCCCCTTTGGCGTGGGAGAAATGGCCGGACGTTCGCAAGCCCCGTGCCGGCTTCGGGCAAAAAAACGCCCCCCGAGCGGGCCTCGTACGTCGGGGCCTAGGCGGCACAGGCGAGCCCGCAGCCCCAGGCTCTGTGGTGCCGTGGAAGCGGCGGCAGTGGACGCCGAGGGCTGGCCACAGCTTTCGGGGCTGGCCCCTTTGGCGTGGGAGAAATCCCCGGACGTTCGCAAGCCCCGTGCCGGCTTCGGGCAAAAAAACGCCCCCCGAGCGGGCCTCGTACGTCGGGGCCTAGGCGGCACAGGCGAGCCCGCAGCCCCAGGCTCTGTGGTGCCGTGGAAGCGGCGGCAGTGGACGCCGAGGGCTGGCCACAGCTTTCGGGGCTGGCCCCTTTGGCGTGGGGAGAAATCCCCGGACGTTCGCAAGCCCCGTGCCGGCTTCGGGCAAAAAAAACGCCCCCCGAGCGGGCCTCGTACGTCGGGGCCTAGGCGGCACAGGCGAGCCCGCAGCCCCAGGCTCTGTGGTGCCGTGGAAGCGGCGGCAGTGGACGCCGAGGGCTGGCCACAGCTTTCGGGGCTGGCCCCTTTGGCGTGGGAGAAATCCCCGGACGTTCGCAAGCCCCGTGCCGGCTTCGGGCAAAAAAAACGCCCCCCGAGCGGGCCTCGTACGTCGGGGCCTAGGCGGCACAGGCGAGCCCGCAGCCCCAGGCTCTGTGGTGCCGTGGAAGCGGCGGCAGTGGACGCCGAGGGCCGGCCACAGCTTTCGGGGCTGGCCCCTTTGGCGTGGGAGAAATCCCCCGGACGTTCGCAAGCCCCGTGCCGGCTTCGGGCAAAAAAACGCCCCCCGAGCGGGCCTCGTACGTCGGGGCCTAGGCGGCACAGGCGAGCCCGCAGCCCCAGGCTCTGTGGTGCCGTGGAAGCGGCGGCAGTGGACGCCGAGGGCTGGCCACAGCTTTCGGGGCTGGCCCCTTTGGCGTGGGAGAATCCCCGGACGTTCGCAAGCCCCGTGCCGGCTCGGGCAAAAAAACGCCCCCGAGCGGGCCTCGTACGTCGGGGCCTAGGCGGCACAGGCGAGCCCGCAGCCCCAGGCTCTGTGGTGCCGTGGAAGCGGCGGCAGTGGACGCCGAGGGCCGGCCACAGCTTTCGGGGCTGGCCCCTCTTTGGCGTGGGAGAAATCCCCGGACGTTCGCAAGCCCCGTGCCGGCTTCGGGCAAAAAAACGCCCCCCGAGCGGGCCTCGTACGTCGGGGCCTAGGCGGCACAGGCGAGCCCGCAGCCCCAGGCTCTGTGGTGCCGTGGAAGCGGCGGCAGTGGACGCCGAGGGCTGGCCACAGCTTTCGGGGCTGGCCCCTTTGGCGTGGGAGAAATGGCCGGACGTTCGCAAGCCCCGTGCCGGCTTCGGGCAAAAAAAACGCCCCCCGAGCGGGCCTCGTACGTCGGGGCCTAGGCGGCACAGGCGAGCCCGCAGCCCCAGGCTCTGTGTGCCGTGGAAGCGGCGGCAGTGGACGCCGAGGGCCGGCCACAGCTTTCGGGGCTGGCCCCTTTGGCGTGGGAGAAATCCCCGGACGTTCGCAAGCCCCGTGCCGGCTTCGGGCAAAAAAACGCCCCCCGAGCGGGCCTCGTACGTCGGGGCCTAGGCGGCACAGGCGAGCCCGCAGCCCCAGGCTCTGTGGTGCCGTGGAAGCGGCGGCAGTGGGGGCCGAGGGCCGGCCACAGCTTTCGGGGCTGGCCCCTTTGGCGTGGGAGAAATGGCCGGACGTTCGCAAGCCCCGTGCCGGCTACGGGCAAAAAAACGCCCCCGAGCGGGCCTCGTACGTCGGGGCCTAGGCGGCACAGGCGAGCCCGCAGCCCCAGGCTCTGTGGTGCCGTGGAAGCGGCGGCAGTGGGGGCCGAGGGCCGGCCACAGCTTTCGGGGCTGGCCCCTTTGGCGTGGGAGAAATCCCCGGACGTTCGCAAGCCCCGTGCCCGGCTTCGGGCAAAAAAACGCCCCCCGAGCGGGCCTCGTACGTCGGGGCCTAGCGGCACAGGCGAGCCCGCAGCCCCAGGCTCTGTGGTGCCGTGGAAGCGGCGGCAGTGGGCGCCGAGGGCTGGCCACAGCTTTCGGGGCTGGCCCCCTTGGCGTGGGAGAAATGGCCGGACGTTCGCAAGCCCGTGCCGGCTTCGGGCAAAAAAAACGCCCCCCGAGCGGGCCTCGTACGTCGGGGCCTCGGCGGCAGAGGCGAGCCCGCAGCCCCAGGCTCTGTGGTGCCGTGGAAGCGGCGGCAGTGGACGCCGAGGGCCGGCCACAGCTTTCGGGGCTGGCCCCTTTGGCGTGGGAAAAATCCCCGGACGTTCGCAAGCCCCGTGCCGGCTTCGGGCAAAAAAACGCCCCCCGAGCGGGCCTCGTACGTCGGGGCCTAGGCGGCACAGGCGAGCCCGCAGCCCCAGGCTCTGTGGTGCCGTGGAAGCGGCGGCAGTGGACGCCGAGGGCTGGCCACAGCTTTCGGGGCTGGCCCCTTTGGCGTGGGAAAAATCCCCGGACGTTCGCAAGCCCCGTGCCGGCTTCGGGCAAAAAAACGCCCCCCGAGCGGGCCTCGTACGTCGGGCCTAGGCGGCACAGGCGAGCCCGCAGCCCCAGGCTCTGTGGTGCCGTGGAAGCGGCGGCAGTGGACGCCGAGGGCTGGCCACAGCTTTCGGGGCTGGCCCCTTTGGCGTGGGAGAAATCCCCGGACGTTCGCAAGCCCCGTGCCGGCTTCGGGCAAAAAAACGCCCCCCGAGCGGGCCTCGTACGTCGGGGCCTAGGCGGCACAGGCGAGCCCGCAGCCCCAGGCTCTGTGGTGCCGTGGAAGCGGCGGCAGTGGACGCCGAGGGCTGGCCACAGCTTTCGGGGCTGGCCCCTTTGGCGTGGGAGAAATCCCCGGACGTTCGCAAGCCCCGTGCCGGCTTCGGGCAAAAAAAACGCCCCCCGAGCGGGCCTCGTACGTCGGGGCCTAGGCGGCACAGGCGAGCCCGCAGCCCCAGGCTCTGTGGTGCCGTGGAAGCGGCGGCAGTGGACGCCGAGGGCCGGCCACAGCTTTCGGGGCTGGCCCCTTTGGCGTGGGAGAAATCCCCGGACGTTCGCAAGCCCCGTGCCGGCTTCGGGCAAAAAAAACGCCCCCCGAGCGGGCCTCGTACGTCGGGGCCTAGGCGGCACAGGCGAGCCCGCAGCCCCAGGCTCTGTGGTGCCGTGGAAGCGGCGGCAGTGGACGCCGAGGGCTGGCCACAGCTTTCGGGGCTGGCCCCTTTGGCGTGGGAGAAATCCCCGGACGTTCGCAAGCCCCGTGCCGGCTTCGGGCAAAAAAAACGCCCCCCGAGCGGGCCTCGTACGTCGGGGCCTAGGCGGCACAGGCGAGCCCGCAGCCCCAGGCTCTGTGGTGCCGTGGAAGCGGCGGCAGTGGACGCCGAGGGCCGGCCACAGCTTTCGGGGCTGGCCCCTTTGGCGTGGGAGAAATCCCCGGACGTTCGCAAGCCCCGTGCCGGCTACGGCAAAAAAACGCCCCCCGAGCGGGCCTCGTACGTCGGGGCCTAGGCGGCACAGGCGAGCCCGCAGCCCCAGGCTCTGTGGTGCCGTGGAAGCGGCGGCAGTGGACGCCGAGGGCTGGCCACAGCTTTCGGGGCTGGCCCCTTTGGCGTGGGAGAAATCCCCGGACGTTCGCAAGCCCCGTGCCGGCTTCGGGCAAAAAAACGCCCCCCGAGCGGGCCTCGTACGTCGGGGCCTAGGCGGCACAGGCGAGCCCGCAGCCCCAGGCTCTGTGGTGCCGTGGAAGCGGCGGCAGTGGACGCCGAGGGCCGGCCACAGCTTTCGGGGCTGGCCCCTTTGGCGTGGGAGAAATCCCCGGACGTTCGCAAGCCCCGTGCCGGCTTCGGGCAAAAAAACGCCCCCCGAGCGGGCCTCGTACGTCGGGGCCTAGGCGGCACCGGCGAGCCCGCAGCCCCAGGCTCTGTGGTGCCGTGGAAGCGGCGGCAGTGGACGCCGAGGGCTGGCCACAGCTTTCGGGGCTGGCCCCTTTGGCGTGGGAGAAATCCCCGACGTTCGCAAGCCCCGTGCCGCCTTCGGGCAAAAAAACGCCCCCCGAGCGGGCCTCGTACGTCGGGGCCTAGGCGGCACAGGCGAGCCCGCAGCCCCAGGCTCTGTGGTGCCGTGGAAGCGGCGGCAGTGGACGCCGAGGGCCGGCCACAGCTTTCGGGGCTGGCCCCTTTGGCGTGGGAGAAATGGCCGGACGTTCGCAAGCCCCGTGCCGGCTTCGGGCAAAAAAAACGCCCCCCGAGCGGGCCTCATACGACGGGGCCTAGGCGGCACAGGCGAGCCCGCAGCCCCAGGCTCTGTGGTGCCGTGGAAGCGGCGGCAGAGTGGGGGCCGAGGGCTGGCCACAGCTTTCGGGGCTGGCCCCCTTGGCGTGGGAGAAATGGCCGGACGTTCGCAAGCCCGTGCCGGCTTCGGGCAAAAAAAACGCCCCCCGAGCGGGCCTCGTACGTCGGGGCCTAGGCGGCACAGGCGAGCCCGCAGCCCCAGGCTCTGTGGTGCCGTGGAAGCGGCGGCAGTGGACGCCGAGGGCTGGCCACAGCTTTCGGGGCTGGCCCCTTTGGCGTGGGAGAAATCCCCGGACGTTCGCAAGCCCCGTGCCGGCTTCGGGCAAAAAAAACGCCCCCCGAGCGGGCCTCGTACGTCGGGGCCTAGGCGGCACAGGCGAGCCCGCAGCCCCAGGCTCTGTGGTGCCGTGGAAGCAGCGGCAGTGGACGCCGAGGGCTGGCCACAGCTTTCGGGGCTGGCCCCTTTGGCGTGGGAGAAATCCCCGGACGTTCGCAAGCCCCGTGCCGGCTTCGGGCAAAAAAAACGCCCCCCGAGCGGGCCTCGTACGTCGGGGCCTAGGCGGCACAGGCGAGCCCGCAGCCCCAGGCTCTGTGGTGCCGTGGAAGCGGCGGCAGTGGGGGCCGAGGGCCGGCCACAGCTTTTGGGGCTGGCCCCTTTGGTGTGGGAGAAATGCCCGGACGTTCGCAAGCCCCGTGCCGGCTACGGGCAAAAAAACGCCCCCCGAGCGGGCCTCGTACGTCGGGGCCTAGGCGGCACAGGCGAGCCCGCAGCCCCAGGCTCTGTGGTGCCGTGGAAGCGGCGGCAGTGGACGCCGAGGGCTGGCCACAGCTTTCGGGGCTGGCCCCTTTGGCGTGGGAGAAATCCCCGGACGTTCGCAAGCCCCCGTGCCGGCTACGGGCAAAAAAACGCCCCCCGAGCGGGCCTCGTACGTCGGGGCCTAGGCGGCACAGGCGAGCCCGCAGCCCAGGCTCTGTGGTGCCGTGGAAGCGGCGGCAGTGGGGGCCGAGGGCCGGCCACAGCTTTTGGGGCTGGCCCCTTTGGTGTGGGAGAAATGCCCGGACGTTCGCAAGCCCCGTGCCGGCTACGGGCAAAAAAAACGCCCCCCGAGCGGGGCTCGTACGTCGGGGCCTCGGCGGCACCGGTGACACCGCAGCCCCAGGCTCTGTGGTGCCGTGGAAGCGGCGGCAGTGGGCGCCGAGGGCTGGCCACAGCTTTCGGGGCTGGCCCCCTTGGCGTGGGAGAAATGGCCGGACGTTCGCAAGCCCCGTGCCGGCTTCGGGCAAAAAACGGCCCCGAGCGGGCCTCGGACGTCGGGGCCTCGGCGGCACCGGTGACACCGCAGCCCCAGGCTCTGTGGTGCCGTGGAAGCGGCGGCAGTGGGCGCCGAGGCTGGCCACAGCTTTCGGGGCTGGCCCCTTTGGCGTGGGAGAAATCCCCGGACGTTCGCAAGCCCCGTGCCGGCTTCGGGCAAAAAACGCCCCCCGAGCGGGCCTCGGACGTCGGGGCCTCGGCGGCACCGGTGACACCGCAGCCCCAGGCTCTGTGGTGCCGTGGAAGCGGTGGCAGTGGGCGCCGAGGGCTGGCCACAGCTTTCGGGGCTGGCCCCTTTGGCGTGGGAGAAATGGCCGGACGTTGGCAAGCCCCGTGCCGGCTTCGGGCAAAAAAACGGCCCCGAGCGGGCCTCGGACGTCGGGGCCTCGGCGGCACCGGTGACACCGCAGCCCCAGGCTCTGTGGTGCCGTGGAAGCGGCGGCAGTGGACGCCGAGGGCTGGCCACAGCTTTCGGGGCTGGCCCCTTTGGCTTGGGAGAAATCCCCGGACGTTCGCAAGCCCCGTGCTGGCTTCGGGCAAAAAAACGTCCCCCGAGCGGGCCTCGTACGTCGGGGCCTCGGCGCGGCCACCGGTGACACCGCAGCCCCAGGCTCTGTGGTGCCGTGGAAGCGGCGGCAGTGGGCGCCGAGGGCTGGCCACAGCTTTCGGGGCTGGCCCCTTTGGCGTGGGAGAAATCCCCGGACGTTCGCAAGCCCGTGCCGGCTTCGGGCAAAAAAACGCCCCCGAGCGGGCCTCGTACGTCGGGGCCTAGGCGCACAGGCGAGCCCGCAGCCCCAGGCTCTGTGGTGCCGTGGAAGCGGCGGCAGTGGGCGCCGAGGGCTGGCCACAGCTTTCGGGGCTGGCCCCCTTGGCGTGGGAGAAATGGCCGGACGTTCGCAAGCCCCGTGCCGGCTTCGGGCAAAAAACGGCCCCGAGCGGGCCTCGGACGTCGGGGCCTAGGCGGCACAGGCGAGCCCGCAGCCCCAGGCTCTGTGGTGCCGTGGAAGCGGCGGCAGTGGACGCCGAGGGTCTGTGGTGCCGTGGAAGCGGCGGCAGTGGACGCCGAGGGCCGGCCACAGCTTTCGGGGCTGGCCCCTTTGGCGTGGGAAAAATCCCCGGACGTTCGCAAAGCCCCGTGCCGGCTTCGGGCAAAAAAACGCCCCCCGAGCGGGCCTCGTACGTCGGGGCCTAGGCGGCACAGGCGAGCCCGCAGCCCCAGGCCTCTGTGGTGCCGTGGAAGCGGCGGCAGTGGACGCCGAGGGCTGGCCACAGCTTTCGGGGCTGGCCCCCTTTGGCGTGGGAAAAATCCCCGGACGTTCGCAAGCCCCGTGCCGGCTTCGGGCAAAAAAACGCCCCCCGAGCGGGCCTCGTACGTCGGGGCCTAGGCGGCACAGGCGAGCCCGCAAGCCCCAGGCTCTGTGGTGCCGTGGAAGCGGCGGCAGTGGACGCCGAGGGCTGGCCACAGCTTTCGGGGCTGGCCCCTTTGGCGTGGGAGAAATCCCCGGACGTTCGCAAGCCCCGTGCCGGCTTCGGGCAAAAAAACGCCCCCCGAGCGGGCCTCGTACGTCGGGGCCTAGGCGGCACAGGCGAGCCCGCAGCCCCAGGCTCTGTGGTGCCGTGGAAGCGGCGGCAGTGGACGCCGAGGGCTGGCCACAGCTTTCGGGGCTGGCCCCTTTGGCGTGGGAGAAATCCCCGGACGTTCGCAAGCCCCGTGCCGGCTTCGGGCAAAAAAACGCCCCCCGAGCGGGCCTCGTACGTCGGGGCCTAGGCGGCACAGGCGAGCCCGCAGCCCCAGGCTCTGTGGTGCCGTGGAAGCGGCGGCAGTGGACGCCGAGGGCCGGCCACAGCTTTCGGGGCTGGCCCCTTTGGCGTGGGAGAAATCCCCGGACGTTCGCAAGCCCCGTGCCGGCTTCGGGCAAAAAAACGCCCCCCGAGCGGGCCTCGTACGTCGGGGCCTAGGCGGCACAGGCGAGCCCGCAGCCCCAGGCTCTGTGGTGCCGTGGAAGCGGCGGCAGTGGACGCCGAGGGCTGGCCACAGCTTTCGGGGCTGGCCCCTTTGGCGTGGGAGAAATCCCCGGACGTTCGCAAGCCCCGTGCCGGCTTCGGGCAAAAAAAACGCCCCCCGAGCGGGCCTCGTACGTCGGGGCCTAGGCGGCACAGGCGAGCCCCGCAGCCCCAGGCTCTGTGGTGCCGTGGAAGCGGCGGCAGTGGACGCCGAGGGCCGGCCACAGCTTTCGGGGCTGGCCCCTTTGGCGTGGGAGAAATCCCCGGACGTTCGCAAGCCCCGTGCCGGCTACGGGCAAAAAAACGCCCCCCGAGCGGGCCTCGTACGTCGGGGCCTAGGCGGCACAGGCGAGCCCGCAGCCCCAGGCTCTGTGGTGCCGTGGAAGCGGCGGCAGTGGGGGCCGAGGGCTGGCCACAGCTTTCGGGGCTGGCCCCTTTGGCGTGGGAGAAATGGCCGGACGTTCGCAAGCCCCGTGCCGGCTTCGGGCAAAAAAAACGCCCCCCGAGCGGGCCTCGTACGTCGGGGCCTAGGCGGCACAGGCGAGCCCGCAGCCCCAGGCTCTGTGGTGCCGTGGAAGCGGCGGCAGTGGACGCCGAGGGCCGGCCACAGCTTTCGGGGCTGGCCCCTTTGGCGTGGGAGAAATCCCCGGACGTTCGCAAGCCCCGTGCCGGCTTCGGGCAAAAAAAACGCCCCCCGAGCGGGCCTCGTACGTCGGGGCCTAGGCGGCACCGGCGAGCCCCGCAGCCCCAGGCTCTGTGGTGCCGTGGAAGCGGCGGCAGTGGACGCCGAGGGCTGGCCACAGCTTTCGGGGCTGGCCCCTTTGGCGTGGGAGAAATCCCCGGACGTTCGCAAGCCCCGTGCCGGCTTCGGGCAAAAAAAACGCCCCCCGAGCGGGCCTCGTACGTCGGGGCCTAGGCGGCACAGGCGAGCCCGCAGCCCCAGGCTCTGTGGTGCCGTGGAAGCGGCGGCAGTGGGACGCCGAGGGCCGGCCACAGCTTTCGGGGCTGGCCCCCTTTGGCGTGGGAGAAATGGCCGGACGTTCGCAAGCCCCGTGCCGGCTTCGGGCAAAAAAAACGCCCCCCGAGCGGGCCTCATACGACGGGGCCTAGGCGGCACAGGCGAGCCCGCAGCCCCAGGCTCTGTGGTGCCGTGGAAGCGGCGGCAGTGGGGGCCGAGGGCTGGCCACAGCTTTCGGGGCTGGCCCCCTTGGCGTGGGAGAAATGGCCGGACGTTCGCAAGCCCCCGTGCCGGCTTCGGGCAAAAAAAACGCCCCCCGAGCGGGCCTCGTACGTCGGGGCCTAGGCGGCACAGGCGAGCCCCGCAGCCCCAGGCTCTGTGGTGCCGTGGAAGCGGCGGCAGTGGACGCCGAGGGCTGGCCACAGCTTTCGGGGCTGGCCCCTTTGGCGTGGGAGAAATCCCCGGACGTTCGCAAGCCCCGTGCCGGCTTCGGGCAAAAAAACGCCCCCCGAGCGGGCCTCGTACGTCGGGGGCCTAGGCGGCACAGGCGATCTGTGGTGCCGTGGAAGCAGCGGCAGTGGACGCCGAGGGCTGGCCACAGCTTTCGGGGCTGGCCCCTTTGGCGTGGGAGAAATCCCCGGACGTTCGCAAGCCCCGTGCCGGCTTCGGGCAAAAAAACGCCCCCCGAGCGGGCCTCGTACGTCGGGGCCTAGGCGGCACAGGCGAGCCCGCAGCCCCAGGCTCTGTGGTGCCGTGGAAGCGGCGGCAGTGGGGGCCGAGGGCCGGCCACAGCTTTTGGGGCTGGCCCCTTTGGTGTGGGAGAAATGCCCGGACGTTCGCAAGCCCCGTGCCGGCTACGGGCAAAAAAACGCCCCCCGAGCGGGCCTCGTACGTCGGGGCCTAGGCGGCACAGGCGAGCCCGCAGCCCCAGGCTCTGTGGTGCCGTGGAAGCGGCGGCAGTGGACGCCGAGGGCTGGCCACAGCTTTCGGGGCTGGCCCCTTTGGCGTGGGAGAAATCCCCGGACGTTCGCAAGCCCCGTGCCGGCTACGGGCAAAAAAACGCCCCCCGAGCGGGCCTCGTACGTCGGGGCCTAGGCGGCACAGGCGAGCCCGCAGCCCCAGGCTCTGTGGTGCCGTGGAAGCGGCGGCAGTGGACGCCGAGGGCCGGCCACAGCTTTTGGGGCTGGCCCCTTTGGTGTGGGAGAAATGCCCGGACGTTCGCAAGCCCCGTGCCGGCTACGGGCAAAAAAAACGCCCCCCGAGCGGGGCTCGTACGTCGGGGCCTCGGCGGCACCGGTGACACCGCAGCCCCAGGCTCTGTGGTGCCGTGGAAGCGGCGGCAGTGGGCGCCGAGGGCTGGCCACAGCTTTCGGGGCTGGCCCCCTTGGCGTGGGAGAAAAGGCCGGACGTTCGCAAGCCCCGTGCCGGCTTCGGGCAAAAAACGGCCCCGAGCGGGCCTCGGACGTCGGGGGCCTCGGCGGCACCGGTGACACCGCAGCCCCCAGGCTCTGTGGTGCCGTGGAAGCGGCGGCAGTGGGCGCCGAGGGCTGGCCACAGCTTTCGGGGCTGGCCCCTTTGGCGTGGGAGAAATCCCCGGACGTTCGCAAGCCCCGTGCCGGCTTCGGGCAAAAAACGCCCCCCGAGCGGGCCTCGGACGTCGGGGCCTCGGCGGCACCGGTGACACCGCAGCCCCAGGCTCTGTGGTGCCGTGGAAGCGGTGGCAGTGGGCGCCGAGGGCTGGCCACAGCTTTCGGGGCTGGCCCCTTTGGCGTGGGAGAAATGGCCGGACGTTGGCAAGCCCCGTGCCGGCTTCGGGCAAAAAACGGCCCCGAGCGGGCCTCGGACGTCGGGGCCTCGGCGGCACCGGTGACACCGCAGCCCCAGGCTCTGTGGTGCCGTGGAAGCGGCGGCAGTGGACGCCGAGGGCTGGCCACAGCTTTCGGGGCTGGCCCCTTTGGCTTGGGAGAAATCCCCGGACGTTCGCAAGCCCCGTGCTGGCTTCGGGCAAAAAAACGTCCCCCGAGCGGGCCTCGTACGTCGGGGCCTCGGCGGCACCGGTGACACTGCAGCCCCAGGCTCTGTGGTGCCGTGGAAGCGGCGGCAGTGGGCGCCGAGGGCTGGCCACAGCTTTCGGGGCTGGCCCCTTTGGCGTGGGAGAAATGGCCGGACGTTCGCAAGCCCCGTGCCGGCTTCGGGCAAAAAAAACGCCCCCCGAGCGGGCCTCGTACGTCGGGGCCTAGGCGGCACAGGCGACACCGCAGCCCCAGGCTCTGTGGTGCCGTGGAAGCGGCGGCAGTGGGCGCCGAGGGCTGGCCACAGCTTTCGGGGCTGGCCCCCTTGGCGTGGGAGAAATGGCCGGACGTTCGCAAGCCCCGTGCCGGCTTCGGGCAAAAAACGGCCCCGAGCGGGCCTCGGACGTCGGGGCCTCGGGCGGCACCGGTGACACCGCAGCCCCAGGCTCTGTGGTGCCGTGGAAGCGGCGGCAGTGGGCGCCGAGGGCTGGCCACAGCTTTCGGGGCTGGCCCCCTTGGCGTGGGAGAAATCGCCGGACGTTCGCAAGCCCTGTGCCAGCTTCGGGCAAAAAAACGGCCCCGAGCGGGCCTCGGACGTCGGGGCCTCGGCGGCACCGGTGACACCGCAGCCCCAGGCTCTGTGGTGCCGTGGAAGCGGCGGCAGTGGGCGCCGAGGGCTGGCCACAGCTTTTGGGGCTGGCCCCCTTGGCGTGGGAGAAATGGCCGGACGTTGGCAAGCCCCGTGCCGGCTTCGGGCAAAAAACGGCCCCGAGCGGGCCTCGGACGTCGGGGCCTCGGCGGCACCGGTGACACCGCAGCCCCAGGCTCTGTGGTGCCGTGGAAGCGGCGGCAGTGGGCGCCGAGGGCTGGCCACAGCTTTCGGGGCTGGCCCCCTTGGCGTGGGAGAAATGGCCGGACGTTCGCAAGCCCCGTGCCGGCTTCGGGCAAAAAACGGCCCCGAGCGGGCCTCGGACGTCGGGGCCTCGGCGGCACCGGTGACACCGCAGCCCCAGGCTCTGTGGTGCCGTGGAAGCGGCGGCAGTGGGCGCCGAGGGCCGGCCACAGCTTTCGGGGCTGGCCCCCTTGGCGTGGGAGAAATCGCCGGACGTTCGCAAGCCCCGTGCCGGCTTCGGGCAAAAAACGGCCCCGAGCGGGCCTCGGACGTCGGGGCCTCGGCGGCAACCGGTGACAACCGCAGCCCCAGGCTCTGTGGTGCCGTGGAAGCGGCGGCAGTGGGCGCCGAGGGCTGGCCACAGCTTTCGGGGCTGGCCCCCTTGGCGTGGGAGAAATGGCCGGACGTTCGCAAGCCCCGTGCCGGCTTCGGGCAAAAAAACGGCCCCGAGCGGGCCTCGGACGTCGGGGCCTCGGCGGCACCGGTGACACCGCAGCCCCAGGCTCTGTGGTGCCGTGGAAGCGGCGGCAGTGGGCGCCGAGGGCTGGCCACAGCTTTCCCGGCTGGCCCCCTTGGCGTGGGAGAAATGGCCGGACGTTCGCAAGCCCCGTGCCGGCTTCAGGCAAAAAAACGGCCCCGAGCGGGCCTCGGACGTCGGGGCCTCGGCGGCACCGGTGACACCGCAGCCCCCAGGCTCTGTGGTGCCGTGGAAGCGGCGGCAGTGGGCGCCGAGGGCTGGCCACAGCTTTCGGGGCTGGCCCCCTTGGCGTGGGAGAAATGGCCGGACGTTCGCAAGCCCCGTGCCGGCTTCGGGCAAAAAACGGCCCCGAGCGGGCCTCGGACGTCGGGGCCTCGGCGGCACCGGTGACACCGCAGCCCCAGGCTCTGTGGTGCCGTGGAAGCGGCGGGCAGTGGGCGCCGAGGGCTGGCCACAGCTTTCGGGGCTGGCCCCCTTGGCGTGGGAGAAATGGCCGGACGTTCGCAAGCCCCGTGCCGGCTTCGGGCAAAAAACGGCCCCGAGCGGGCCTCGGACGTCGGGGCCTCGGCGGCACCGGTGACACCGCAGCCCCAGGCTCTGTGGTGCCGTGGAAGCGGCGGCAGTGGGCGCCGAGGGCTGGCCACAGCTTTCGGGGCTGGCCCCCTTGGCGTGGGAGAAATGGCCGGACGTTCGCAAGCCCCGTGCCGGCTTCGGGCAAAAAACGGCCCCGAGCGGGCCTCGGACGTCGGGGCCTGGGCGGCACCGGTGACACCGCAGCCCCAGGCTCTGTGGTGCCGTGGAAGCGGCGGCAGTGGGCGCCGAGGGCTGGCCACAGCTTTCGGGGCTGGCCCCCTTGGCGTGGGAGAAATGGCCGGACGTTCGCAAGCCCCGTGCCGGCTTCGGGCAAAAAACGGCCCCGAGCGGGCCTCGGACGTCGGGGCCTCGGCGGCACCGGTGACACCGCAGCCCCAGGCTCTGTGGTGCCGTGGAAGCGGCGGCAGTGGGCGCCGAGGGCTAGCCACAGCTTTCGGGGCTGGCCCCCTTGGCGTGGGAGAAATGGCCGGACGTTCGCAAGCCCCGTGCCGGCTTCGGGCAAAAAACGGCCCCGAGCGGGCCTCGGACGTCGGGGCCTCGGCGGCACCGGTGACACCGCAGCCCCAGGCTCTGTGGTGCCGTGGAAGCGGCGGCAGTGGGTGCCGAGGGCTGGCCACAGCTTTCGGGGCTGGCCCCCTTGGCGTGGGAGAAATGGCCGGACGTTCGCAAGCCCCGTGCCGGCTTCGGGCAAAAAACGGCCCCGAGCGGGCCTCGGACGTCGGGGCCTCGGCGGCACCGGTGACACCGCAGCCCCAGGCTCTGTGGTGCCGTGGAAGCGGCGGCAGTGGGCGCCGAGGGCTGGCCACAGCTTTCGGGGCTGGCCCCCTTGGCGTGGGAGAAATGGCCGGACGTTCGCAAGCCCCGTGCCGGCTTCGGGCAAAAAACGGCCCCGAGCGGGCCTCGGACGTCGGGGCCTCGGCGGCACCGGTGACACCGCAGCCCCAGGCTCTGTGGTGCCGTGGAAGCGGCGGCAGTGGGCGCCGAGGGCTGGCCACAGCTTTCGGGGCTGGCCCCCTTGGCGTGGGAGAAATGGCCGGACGTTCGCAAGCCCCGTGCCGGCTTCGGGCAAAAAACGGCCCCGAGCGGGCCTCAGACGTCGGGGCCTCGGCGGCACCGGTGACACCGCAGCATCAGGCTCTGTGGTGCCGTGGAAGCGGCGGCAGTGGGCGCCGAGGGCTGGCCACAGCTTTCGGGGCTGGCCCCCTTGGCGTGGGAGAAATGGCCGGACGTTCGCAAGCCCCGTGCCGGCTTCGGGCAAAAAACGGCCCCGAGCGGGCCTCGGACGTCGGGGCCTCGGCGGCACCGGTGACACCGCAGCCCCAGGCTCTGTGGTGCCGTGGAAGCGGCGGCAGTGGGCGCCGAGGGCTGGCCACAGCTTTCGGGGCTGGCCCCCTTGGCGTGGGAGAAATGGCCGGACGTTCGCAAGCCCCGTGCCGGCTTCGGGCAAAAAACGGCCCCGAGCGGGCCTCGGACGTCGGGGCCTCGGCGGCACCGGTGACACCGCAGCCCCAGGCTCTGTGGTGCCGTGGAAGCGGCGGCAGTGGGCGCCGAGGGCTGGCCACAGCTTTCGGGGCTGGCCCCCTTGGCGTGGGAGAAATGGCCGGACGTTCGCAAGCCCCGTGCCGGCTTCGGGCAAAAAAACGGCCCCGAGCGGGCCTCGGACGTCGGGGCCTCGGCGGCACCGGTGACACCGCAGCCCCAGGCTCTGTGGTGCCGTGGAAGCGGCGGCAGTGGGCGCCGAGGGCTGGCCACAGCTTTCGGGGCTGGCCCCCTTGGCGTGGGAGAAATGGCCGGACGTTCGCAAGCCCCGTGCCGGCTTCGGGCAAAAAACGGCCCCGAGCGGGCCTCGGACGTCGGGGCCTCGGCGGCACCGGTGACACCGCAGCCCCAGGCTCTGTGGTGCCGTGGAAGCGGCGGCAGTGGGCGCCGAGGGCTGGCCACAGCTTTCGGGGCTGGCCCCCTTGGCGTGGGAGAAATGGCCGGACGTTCGCAAGCCCCGTGCCGGCTTCGGGCAAAAAACGGCCCCGAGCGGGCCTCGGACGTCGGGGCCTGGGCGGCACCGGTGACACCGCAGCCCCAGGCTCTGTGGTGCCGTGGAAGCGGCGGCAGTGGGCGCCGAGGGCTGGCCACAGCTTTCGGGGCTGGCCCCCTTGGCGTGGGAGAAATGGCCGGACGTTCGCAAGCCCCGTGCCGGCTTCGGGGCAAAAAAACGGCCCCGAGCGGGCCTCGGACGTCGGGGCCTGGGCGGCACCGGTGACACCGCAGCCCCAGGCTCTGTGGTGCCGTGGAAGCGGCGGCAGTGGGCGCCGAGGGCTGGCCACAGCTTTCGGGGCTGGCCCCCTTGGCGTGGGAGAAATGGCCGGACGTTCGCAAGCCCCGTGCCGGCTTCGGGCAAAAAACGGCCCCGAGCGGGCCTCGGACGTCGGGGCCTCGGCGGCACCGGTGACACCGCAGCCCCAGGCTCTGTGGTGCCGTGGAAGCGGCGGCAGTGGGCGCCGAGGGCTGGCCACAGCTTTCGGGGCTGGCCCCCTTGGCGTGGGAGAAATGGCCGGACGTTCGCAAGCCCCGTGCCGGCTTCGGGCAAAAAACGGCCCCGAGCGGGCCTCGGACGTCGGGGCCCTCGGCGGCACCGGTGACACCGCAGCCCCAGGCTCTGTGGTGCCGTGGAAGCGGCGGCAGTGGGCGCCGAGGGCTGGCCACAGCTTTCCCGGCTGGCCCCCTTGGCGTGGGAGAAATGGCCGGACGTTCGCAAGCCCCGTGCCGGCTTCGGGCAAAAAACGGCCCCGAGCGGGCCTCGGACGTCGGGGCCTCGGCGGCACCGGTGACACCGCAGCCCCAGGCTCTGTGGTGCCGTGGAAGCGGCGGCAGTGGGCGCCGAGGGCTGGCCACAGCTTTCGGGGCTGGCCCCCTTGGCGTGGGAGAAATGGCCGGACGTTCGCAAGCCCCGTGCCGGCTTCGGGCAAAAAACGGCCCCGAGCGGGCCTCGGACGTCGGGGCCTCGGCGGCACCGGTGACACCGCAGCCCCAGGCTCTGTGGTGCCGTGGAAGCGGCGGCAGTGGGCGCCGAGGGCTGGCCACAGCTTTCGGGCTGGCCCCCTTGGCGTGGGAGAAATGGCCGGACGTTCGCAAGCCCCGTGCCGGCTTCGGGCAAAAAAACGGCCCCGAGCGGGCCTCGGACGTCGGGGCCTCGGCGGCACCGGTGACACCGCAGCCCCAGGCTCTGTGGTGCCGTGGAAGCGGCGGCAGTGGGCGCCGAGGGCTGGCCACAGCTTTCCCGGGCTGGCCCCCTTGGCGTGGGAGAAATGGCCGGGACGTTCGCAAGCCCCGTGCCGGCTTCGGGCTAAAAAACGGCCCCGAGCGGGCCTCGGACGTCGGGGCCTCGGCGGCACCGGTGACACCGCAGCCCCAGGCTCTGTGGTGCCGTGGAAGCGGCGGCAGTGGGCGCCGAGGGCTGGCCACAGCTTTCGGGGCTGGCCCCCTTGGCGTGGGAGAAATGGGCCGGACGTTCGCAAGCCCCGTGCCGGCTTCGGGCAAAAAACGGCCCCGAGCGGGCCTCGGACGTCGGGGCCTCGGCGGCACCGGTGACCACCGCAGCCCCAGGCTCTGTGGTGCCGTGGAAGCGGCGGCAGTGGGCGCCGAGGGCTGGCCACAGCTTTCGGGGCTGGCCCCCTTGGCGTGGGAGAAATGGCCGGACGTTCGCAAGCCCCGTGCCGGCTTCGGGCAAAAAACGGCCCCGAGCGGGCCTCGGACGTCGGGGCCTCGGCGGCACCGGTGACACCGCAGCCCCCAGGCTCTGTGGTGCCGTGGAAGCGGCGGCAGTGGGCGCCGAGGGCTGGCCACAGCTTTCGGGGCTGGCCCCCTTGGCGTGGGAGAAATGGCCGGACGTTCGCAAGCCCGTGCCGGCTTCGGGCAAAAAACGGCCCCGAGCGGGCCTCGGACGTCGGGGCCTCGGCGGCACCGGTGACACCGCAGCCCCAGGCTCTGTGGTGCCGTGGAAGCGGCGGCAGTGGGCGCCGAGGGCTGGCCACAGCTTTCGGGGCTGGCCCCCTTGGCGTGGGAGAAATGGCCGGACGTTCGCAAGCCCCGTGCCGGCTTCGGGCAAAAAACGGCCCCGAGCGGGCCTCGGACGTCGGGGCCTCGGCGGCACCGGTGACACCGCAGCCCCAGGCTCTGTGGTGCCGTGGAAGCGGCGGCAGTGGGCGCCGAGGGCTGGCCACAGCTTTCGGGGCTGGCCCCCTTGGCGTGGGAGAAATGGCCGGACGTTCGCAAGCCCCGTGCCGGCTTCGGGCAAAAAACGGCCCCGAGCGGGCCTCGGACGTCGGGGCCTCGGCGGCACCGGTGACACCGCAGCCCCAGGCTCTGTGGTGCCGTGGAAGCGGCGGCAGTGGGCGCCGAGGGCTGGCCACAGCTTTCGGGGCTGGCCCCCTTGGCGTGGGAGAAATGGCCGGACGTTCGCAAGCCCCGTGCCGGCTTCGGGCAAAAAACGGCCCCGAGCGGGCCTCGGACGTCGGGGCCTCGGCGGCACCGGTGACACCGCAGCCCCAGGCTCTGTGGTGCCGTGGAAGCGGCGGCAGTGGGCGCCGAGGGCTGGCCACAGCTTTCGGGGCTGGCCCCCTTGGCGTGGGAGAAATGGCCGGACGTTCGCAAGCCCCGTGCCGGCTTCGGGCAAAAAACGGCCCCGAGCGGGCCTCGGACGTCGGGGCCTGGGCGGCACCGGTGACACCGCAGCCCCAGGCTCTGTGGTGCCGTGGAAGCGGCGGCAGTGGGCGCCGAGGGCTGGCCACAGCTTTCGGGGCTGGCCCCCTTGGCGTGGGAGAAATGGCCGGACGTTCGCAAGCCCCGTGCCGGCTTCGGGCAAAAAACGGCCCCCGAGCGGGCCTCGGACGTCGGGGGCCTCGGCGGCACCGGTGACACCGCAGCCCCAGGCTCTGTGGTGCCGTGGAAGCGGCGGCAGTGGGCGCCGAGGGCTGGCCACAGCTTTCGGGGCTGGCCCCCTTGGCGTGGGAGAAATGGCCGGACGTTCGCAAGCCCCGTGCCGGCTTCGGGCAAAAAACGGCCCCGAGCGGGCCTCGGACGTCGGGGCCTCGGCGGCACCGGTGACACCGCAGCCCCAGGCTCTGTGGTGCCGTGGAAGCGGCGGCAGTGGGCGCCGAGGGCTGGCCACAGCTTTCGGGGCTGGCCCCCTTGGCGTGGGAGAAATGGCCGGACGTTCGCAAGCCCCGTGCCGGCTTCGGGCAAAAAACGGCCCCCGAGCGGGCCTCGGACGTCGGGGCCTCGGCGGGCACCGGTGACACCGCAGCCCCAGGCTCTGTGGTGCCGTGGAAGCGGCGGCAGTGGGCGCCGAGGGCTGGCCACAGCTTTCGGGGCTGGCCCCCTTGGCGTGGGAGAAATGGCCGGACGTTCGCAAGCCCCCGTGCCGGCTTCGGGCAAAAAACGGCCCCGAGCGGGCCTCGGACGTCGGGGCCTGGGCGGCACCGGTGACACCGCAGCCCCAGGCTCTGTGGTGCCGTGGAAGCGGCGGCAGTGGGCGCCGAGGGCTGGCCACAGCTTTCGGGGCTGGCCCCCTTGGCGTGGGAGAAATGGCCGGACGTTCGCAAGCCCCGTGCCGGCTTCGGGCAAAAAACGGCCCCGAGCGGGCCTCGGACGTCGGGGCCTCGGCGGCACCGGTGACACCGCAGCCCCAGGCTCTGTGGTGCCGTGGAAGCGGCGGCAGTGGGCGCCGAGGGCTGGCCACAGCTTTCGGGGCTGGCCCCCTTGGCGTGGGAGAAATGGCCGGACGTTCGCAAGCCCCGTGCCGGCTTCGGGCAAAAAACGGCCCCGAGCGGGCCTCGGACGTCGGGGCCTCGGCGGCACCGGTGACACCGCAGCCCCAGGCTCTGTGGTGCCGTGGAAGCGGCGGCAGTGGGCGCCGAGGGCTGGCCACAGCTTTCGGGGCTGGCCCCCTTGGCGTGGGAGAAATGGCCGGACGTTCGCAAGCCCCGTGCCGGCTTCGGGCAAAAAACGGCCCCGAGCGGGCCTCGGACGTCGGGGCCTGGGCGGCACCGGTGACACCGCAGCCCCAGGCTCTGTGGTGCCGTGGAAGCGGCGGCAGTGGGCGCCGAGGGCTGGCCACAGCTTTCGGGGCTGGCCCCCTTGGCGTGGGAGAAATGGCCGGACGTTCGCAAGCCCCGTGCCGGCTTCGGGCAAAAAACGGCCCCGAGCGGGCCTCGGACGTCGGGGCCTGGGCGGCACCGGTGACACCGCAGCCCCAGGCTCTGTGGTGCCGTGGAAGCGGCGGCAGTGGGCGCCGAGGGCTGGCCACAGCTTTCGGGGCTGGCCCCCTTGGCGTGGGAGAAATGGCCGGACGTTCGCAAGCCCCGTGCCGGCTTTCGGGCAAAAAACGGCCCCGAGCGGGCCTCGGACGTCGGGGCCTCGGCGGCACCGGTGACACCGCAGCCCCAGGCTCTGTGGTGCCGTGGAAGCGGCGGCAGTGGGCGCCGAGGGCTGGCCACAGCTTTCGGGGCTGGCCCCCTTGGCGTGGGAGAAATGGCCGGACGTTCGCAAGCCCCGTGCCGGCTTCGGGCAAAAAAACGGCCCCGAGCGGGCCTCGGACGTCGGGGCCTGGGCGGCACCGGTGACACCGCAGCCCCAGGCTCTGTGGTGCCGTGGAAGCGGCGGCAGTGGGCGCCGAGGGCTGGCCACAGCTTTCGGGGCTGGCCCCCTTGGCGTGGGAGAAATGGCCGGACGTTCGCAAGCCCCGTGCCCGGCTTCGGGCAAAAAACGGCCCCGAGCGGGCCTCGGACGTCGGGGCCTGGGCGGCACCGGTGACACCGCAGCCCCAGGCTCTGTGGTGCCGTGGAAGCGGCGGCAGTGGGCGCCGAGGGCTGGCCACAGCTTTCCGGGGCTGGCCCCCTTGGCGTGGGAGAAATGGCCGGACGTTCGCAAGCCCCGTGCCGGCTTCGGGCAAAAAACGGCCCCGAGCGGGCCTCGGACGTCGGGGCCTCGGCGGCACCGGTGACACCGCAGCCCCAGGCTCTGTGGTGCCGTGGAAGCGGCGGCAGTGGGCGCCGAGGGCTGGCCACAGCTTTCGGGGCTGGCCCCCTTGGCGTGGGAGAAATGGCCGGACGTTCGCAAGCCCCGTGCCGGCTTCGGGCAAAAAAACGGCCCCGAGCGGGCCTCGGACGTCGGGGCCTGGGCGGCACCGGTGACACCGCAGCCCCAGGCTCTGTGGTGCCGTGGAAGCGGCGGCAGTGGGCGCCGAGGGCTGGCCACAGCTTTCGGGGCTGGCCCCCTTGGCGTGGGAGAAATGGCCGGACGTTCGCAAGCCCCGTGCCGGCTTCGGGCAAAAAACGGCCCCGAGCGGGCCTCGGACGTCGGGGCCTGGGCGGCACCGGTGACACCGCAGCCCCAGGCTCTGTGGTGCCGTGGAAGCGGCGGCAGTGGGCGCCGAGGGCTGGCCACAGCTTTCGGGGCTGGCCCCCTTGGCGTGGGAGAAATGGCCGGACGTTCGCAAGCCCCGTGCCGGCTTCGGGCAAAAAACGGCCCCGAGCGGGCCTCGGACGTCGGGGCCTCGGGCGGCACCGGTGACACCGCAGCCCCAGGCTCTGTGGTGCCGTGGAAGCGGCGGCAGTGGGCGCCGAGGGCTGGCCACAGCTTTCGGGGCTGGCCCCCTTGGCGTGGGAGAAATGGCCGGACGTTCGCAAGCCCCGTGCCGGCTTCGGGCAAAAAACGGCCCCGAGCGGGCCTCGGACGTCGGGGCCTGGGCGGCACCGGTGACACCGCAGCCCCAGGCTCTGTGGTGCCGTGGAAGCGGCGGCAGTGGGCGCCGAGGGCTGGCCACAGCTTTCCGGGGCTGGCCCCCTTGGCGTGGGAGAAATGGCCGGACGTTCGCAAGCCCCGTGCCGGCTTCGGGGCAAAAAACGGCCCCGAGCGGGCCTCGGACGTCGGGGCCTCGGCGGCACCGGTGACACCGCAGCCCCAGGCTCTGTGGTGCCGTGGAAGCGGCGGCAGTGGGCGCCGAGGGCTGGCCACAGCTTTCGGGGCTGGCCCCCTTGGCGTGGGAGAAATGGCCGGACGTTCGCAAGCCCCGTGCCGGCTTCGGGCAAAAAACGGCCCCGAGCGGGCCTCGGACGTCGGGGCCTCGGCGGCACCGGTGACACCGCAGCACCAGGCTCTGTGGTGCCGTGGAAGCGGCGGCAGTGGGCGCCGAGGGCTGGCCACAGCTTTCGGGGCTGGCCCCCTTGGCGTGGGAGAAATGGCCGGACGTTCGCAAGCCCCGTGCCGGCTTCGGGCAAAAAACGGCCCCGAGCGGGCCTCGGACGTCGGGGCCTGGGCGGCACCGGTGACACCGCAGCCCCAGGCTCTGTGGTGCCGTGGAAGCGGCGGCAGTGGGCGCCGAGGGCTGGCCACAGCTTTCGGGGCTGGCCCCCTTGGCGTGGGAGAAATGGCCGGACGTTCGCAAGCCCCGTGCCGGCTTCGGGCAAAAAACGGCCCCGAGCGGGCCTCGGACGTCGGGGCCTGGGCGGCACCGGTGACACCGCAGCCCCAGGCTCTGTGGTGCCGTGGAAGCGGCGGCAGTGGGCGCCGAGGGCTGGCCACAGCTTTCGGGGCTGGCCCCCTTGGCGTGGGAGAAATGGCCGGACGTTCGCAAGCCCCGTGCCGGCTTCGGGCAAAAAACGGCCCCGAGCGGGCCTCGGACGTCGGGGCCTCGGCGGCACCGGTGACACCGCAGCCCCAGGCTCTGTGGTGCCGTGGAAGCGGCGGCAGTGGGCGCCGAGGGCTGGCCACAGCTTTCGGGGCTGGCCCCCTTGGCGTGGGAGAAATGGCCGGACGTTCGCAAGCCCCGTGCCGGCTTCGGGCAAAAAACGGCCCCGAGCGGGCCTCGGACGTCGGGGCCTCGGCGGCACCGGTGACACCGCAGCCCCAGGCTCTGTGGTGCCGTGGAAGCGGCGGCAGTGGGCGCCGAGGGCTGGCCACAGCTTTCGGGGCTGGCCCCCTTGGCGTGGGAGAAATGGCCGGACGTTCGCAAGCCCCGTGCCGGCTTCGGGCAAAAAACGGCCCCGAGCGGGCCTCGGACGTCGGGGCCTGGGCGGCACCGGTGACACCGCAGCCCCAGGCTCTGTGGTGCCGTGGAAGCGGCGGCAGTGGGCGCCGAGGGCTGGCCACAGCTTTCGGGGCTGGCCCCCTTGGCGTGGGAGAAATGGCCGGACGTTCGCAAGCCCCGTGCCGGCTTCGGGCAAAAAACGGCCCCGAGCGGGCCTCGGACGTCGGGCCTGGGCGGCACCACCGGTGACACCGCAGCCCCAGGCTCTGTGGTGCCGTGGAAGCGGCGGCAGTGGGCGCCGAGGGCTGGCCACAGCTTTCGGGGCTGGCCCCCTTGGCGTGGGAGAAATGGCCGGACGTTCGCAAGCCCCGTGCCGGCTTTGGGCAAAAACGGCCCCGAGCGGGCCTCGGACGTCGGGGCCTCGGCGGCACCGGTGACACCGCAGCCCCAGGCTCTGTGGTGCCGTGGAAGCGGCGGCAGTGGGCGCCGAGGGCTGGCCACAGCTTTCGGGGCTGGCCCCCTTGGCGTGGGAGAAATGGCCGGACGTTCGCAAGCCCCGTGCCGGCTTCGGGCAAAAAACGGCCCCGAGCGGGCCTCGGACGTCGGGGCCTGGGCGGCACCGGTGACACCGCAGCCCCAGGCTCTGTGGTGCCGTGGAAGCGGCGGCAGTGGGCGCCGAGGGCTGGCCACAGCTTTCGGGGCTGGCCCCCTTGGCGTGGGAGAAATGGCCGGACGTTCGCAAGCCCGTGCCGGCTTCGGGCAAAAAACGGCCCCGAGCGGGCCTCGGACGTCGGGGCCTGGGCGGCACCGGTGACACCGCAGCCCCAGGCTCTGTGGTGCCGTGGAAGCGGCGGCAGTGGGCGCCGAGGGCTGGCCACAGCTTTCCGGGGCTGGCCCCTTGGCGTGGGAGAAATGGCCGGACGTTCGCAAGCCCCGTGCCGGCTTCGGGCAAAAAACGGCCCCGAGCGGGCCTCGGACGTCGGGGCCTCGGCGGCACCGGTGACACCGCAGCCCCAGGCTCTGTGGTGCCGTGGAAGCGGCGGCAGTGGGCGCCGAGGGCTGGCCACAGCTTTCGGGGCTGGCCCCCTTGGCGTGGGAGAAATGGCCGGACGTTCGCAAGCCCCGTGCCGGCTTCGGGCAAAAAACGGCCCCGAGCGGGCCTCGGACGTCGGGGCCTCGGCGGCACCGGTGACACCGCAGCCCCAGGCTCTGTGGTGCCGTGGAAGCGGCGGCAGTGGGCGCCGAGGGCTGGCCACAGCTTTCGGGGCTGGCCCCCTTGGCGTGGGAGAAATGGCCGGACGTTCGCAAGCCCCGTGCCGGCTTCGGGCAAAAAACGGCCCCGAGCGGGCCTCGGACGTCGGGGCCTCGGCGGCACCGGTGACACCGCAGCCCCAGGCTCTGTGGTGCCGTGGAAGCGGCGGCAGTGGGCGCCGAGGGCTGGCCACAGCTTTCGGGGCTGGCCCCCTTGGCGTGGGAGAAATGGCCGGACGTTCGCAAGCCCCGTGCCGGCTTCGGGCAAAAAACGGCCCCGAGCGGGCCTCGGACGTCGGGGCCTCGGCGGCACCGGTGACACCGCAGCCCCCAGGCTCTGTGGTGCCGTGGAAGCGGCGGCAGTGGGCGCCGAGGGCTGGCCACAGCTTTCGGGGCTGGCCCCCTTGGCGTGGGAGAAATGGCCGGACGTTCGCAAGCCCCGTGCCGGCTTCGGGCAAAAAACGGCCCCGAGCGGGCCTCGGACGTCGGGGCCTCGGCGGCACCGGTGACACCGCAGCCCCAGGCTCTGTGGTGCCGTGAAGCGGCGGCAGTGGGCGCCGAGGGCTGGCCACAGCTTTCGGGGCTGGCCCCCTTGGCGTGGGAGAAATGGCCGGACGTTCGCAAGCCCCGTGCCGGCTTCGGGCAAAAAACGGCCCCGAGCGGGCCTCGGACGTCGGGGCCTGGGCGGCACCGGTGACACCGCAGCCCCAGGCTCTGTGGTGCCGTGGAAGCGGCGGCAGTGGGCGCCGAGGGCTGGCCACAGCTTTCGGGGCTGGCCCCCTTGGCGTGGGAGAAATGGCCGGACGTTCGCAAGCCCCGTGCCGGCTTCGGGCAAAAAACGGCCCCGAGCGGGCCTCGGACGTCGGGGCCTCGGGCGGCACCGGTGACACCGCAGCCCCAGGCTCTGTGGTGCCGTGGAAGCGGCGGCAGTGGGCGCCGAGGGCTGGCCACAGCTTTCGGGGCTGGCCCCCTTGGCGTGGGAGAAATGGCCGGACGTTCGCAAGCCCCGTGCCGGCTTTGGGCAAAAAACGGCCCCGAGCGGGCCTCGGACGTCGGGGCCTCGGCGGCACCGGTGACACCGCAGCCCCAGGCTCTGTGGTGCCGTGGAAGCGGCGGCAGTGGGCGCCGAGGGCTGGCCACAGCTTTCGGGGCTGGCCCCCTTGGCGTGGGAGAAATGGCCGGACGTTCGCAAGCCCCGTGCCGGCTTCGGGCAAAAAAACGGCCCCGAGTGGGCCTCGGACGTCGGGGCCTGGGCGGCACCGGTGACACCGCAGCCCCAGCTCTGTGGTGCCGTGGAAGCGGCGGGGCAGTGGGCGCCGAGGGCTGGCCACAGCTTTCCCGGCTGGCCCCCTTGGCGTGGGAGAAATGGCCGGACGTTCGCAAGCCCGTGCCGGCTTCGGGCAAAAAACGGCCCCGAGCGGGCCTCGGACGTCGGGGCCTCGGCGGCACCGGTTGACACCGCAGCCCCAGGCTCTGTGGTGCCGTGGAAGCGGCGGCAGTGGGCGCCGAGGGCTGGCCACAGCTTTCGGGGCTGGCCCCCTTGGCGTGGGAGAAAATGGCCGGACGTTCGCAAGCCCCGTGCCGGCTTTGGGCAAAAAACGGCCCCCGAGCG